>NC_045740.1:36260198-36538603 GCF_008692095.1 Etheostoma spectabile | reverse complement strand
GAAAGAGAAGAATAGCCTTTACTAGCCTGAAAAAGTCATCAATAGCCTTGTTTCAAGGCCTTAATTTTAAAACCGTACATCAGAATGCTCTGAAATTACCTGAGAGACACACTGGATAGGTGATGTCTCCTCCAGACTTGGAATGAAGCTGGCATAACGTCAGGATTTCTATTTAGAGTAGCCTGAAAAAGAGAAGAATATCCTTCTGAAAAGAGAAGATATGCCTTTACTAGCCTGAAAAGTGTCAATATAGCCTTGTTTTTAAGCCCTAATTTTAAACCGTACATCAGAATGCTCTGAAATTACCTGAGAGACACACTGGATAGGTGATGTCTCCTCCAGACTTGGATAGCTGGAATAACGTCAGATTCCTATTTAGAGTAGCCTGAAAAAGAGAAGAATATGCCTTTACTAGCCTGAAAAAGTGTCATATAGCCTTGGTTTCAAGGCCTTAATTTTAAACCGTACATCAGAATGCTCTGAAATTACTGAGAGACACACTGGATAGGTGATGTCTCCTCCAACTTGGAATGAAGCTGGCATAACGTCAGGATTCCTATTTAGAGTAGCCTGAAAAGAGAAGAATATGCCTTCTGAAAAAGAGAAGAATATGCCTTTACTAGCCTGAAAAGTGTCAATATAGCCTTGGTTTCAAGGCCTTAATTTTAAAACCGTACATCAGAATGCTCTGAAATTACCTGAGAGACACACTGGATAGGTGATGTCTCCTCCAGACTTGGAATGAAGCTGGCATAACGTCAGGATTTCTATTTAGAGTAGCCTGAAAAGAGAAGAATATGCCTTCTGAAAAGAGAAGATATGCCTTTACTAGCCTGAAAAAGTGTCAATATAGCCTTGGTTTCAAGGCCTTAATTTTAAAACCGTACATCAGAATGCTCTGAATTACCTGAAGACACACTGGATAGGTGATGTCTCCTCCAGACTTGGAATGAAGCTGGCATAACGTCAGGATTCCTATTTAGAGTAGCCTGAAAAAGAGAAATATGCCTTCTGAAAAAAGAATATCCCTTTACTAGCCTGAAAAAGTGTCAATATAGCCTTGGTTTCAAGGCCTTAATTTTAAAACCGTACATCAGAATGCTCTGAAATTACCTGAGAAACCACTGGATAGGTGATGTCTCCTCCAGACTTGGATTAAGCTGGCATAACGTCAGGATTTCTATTTAGAGTAGCCTGAAAAAGAGAAGAATATGCCTTTACTAGCCTGAAAAAGTGTCAATATAGCCTTGGTTTTAAGGCCTTAATTTTAAAACCGTACATCAGAATGCTCTGAAATTACCTGAGAGACACACTGGATAGGTGATGTCCCTCCAGACTTGGAATGAAGCTGGCATAACGTCAGGATTCCTATTTAGAGTAGCCTGAAAAAGAAGAATATGCCTTCTGAAAAAGAGAAGAATATGCCTTTACTAGCCTGAAAAAGTGTCAATATAGCCTTGGTTTCAAGGCCTTAATTTTAAAACCGTACATCAGAATGCTCTGAAATTACCTGAGAGAAACACTGGATAGGTGATGTCTCCTCCAGACTTGGAATGAAGCTGGCATAACGTCAGGATTCCTATTTAGAGTAGCCTGAAAAGAGAAGAATATGCCTTCTGAAAAGAGAAGAATATGCCTTTACTAGCCTGAAAAGTGTCAATATAGCCTTGGTTTCAAGGCCTTAATTTTAAAACCGTACATCAGAATGCTCTGAAATTACCTGAGAGACACACTGGATAGGTGATGTCTCCTCCAGACTTGGAATAAGCTGGAATAACGTCAGGATTTCTATTTAGAGTAGCCTGAAAAGAGAAGAATATGCCTTTACTAGCCTGAAAAAGTGTCAATATAGCCTTGGTTTCAAGGCCTTAATTTTAAAACCGTACATCAGAATGCTCTGAAATTATGAGAGAACACTGGATAGGTGATGTCTCCTCCAGACTTGGAATGAAGCTGGCATAACGTCAGGATTCCTATTTAGAGTAGCCTGAAAAAGAGAAGAATATGCCTTCTGAAAAAGAGAAGAATATGCCTTTACTAGCCTGAAAAAGTGTCAATATAGCCTTGGTTTTCAAGGCCTTAATTTTAAAACCGTACATCAGAATGCTCTGAAATTACCTGAGAGACACACTGGATAGGTGATGTCTCCTCCAGACTTGGAATGAAGCTGGCATAACGTCAGGATTCCTATTTAGAGTAGCCTGAAAAAGAGAAGAATATGCCTTTACTAGCCTGAAAAGTGTCAATATAGCCTTGGTTTCAAGGCCTTAATTTTAAAACCGTACATCAGAATGCTCTGAAATTATGTGAGAGACACACTGGATAGGTGATGTCTCCTCCAGACTTGGAATGAAGCTGGCATAACGTCAGGATTCCTATTTAGAGTAGCCTGAAAAAGAGAAGAATATGCCTTCTGAAAGAATAGCCTTTACTAGCCTAAAAAGTGTCAATATAGCCTTGGTTTCAAGGCCTTAATTTTAAAACCGTACATCAGAATGCTCTGAAATTACCTGAGAGACACACTGGATAGGTGATGTCCCTCCAGACTTGGAATGAAGCTGGCATAACGTCAGGATTCCTATTTAGAGTAGCCTGAAAAAGAGAAGAATATGCCTTCTGAAAAGAGAAGAATATGCCTTTACTAGCCTGAAAAAGTGTCAATATAGCCTTGGTTTCAAGGCCTTAATTTTAAAACCGTACATCAGAATGCTCTGAAATTACCTGAGAGACACACTGGATAGGTGATGTCTCCTCCAGACTTGGAATGAAGCTGGAATAACGTCAGGATTTCTATTTAGAGTAGCCTGAAAAAGAGAAGAATATGCCTTTACTAGCCTGAAAAAGTGTCAATATAGCCTTGGTTTCAAGGCCTTAATTTTAAAACCGTACATCAGAATGCTCTGAAATTACCTGAGAGAAACACTGGATAGGTGATGTCTCCTCCAGACTTGGAATGAAGCTGGCATAACGTCAGGATTCCTATTTAGAGTAGCCTGAAAAAGAGAAAATATGCCTTCTGAAAAAGAGAAGAATATGCCTTTACTAGCCTGAAAAAGTGTCAATATAGCCTTGGTTTCAAGGCCTTAATTTTAAAACCGTACATCAGAATGCTCTGAAATTACCTGAGAGACACACTGGATAGGTGATGTCTCCTCCAGACTTGGAATGAAGCTGGCATAACGTCAGGATTCCTATTTAGAGTAGCCTGAAAAAGAGAAGAATATGCCTTCTGAAAAAGAGAAGAATATGCCTTTACTAGCCTGAAAAAGTGTCAATATAGCCTTGGTTTCAAGGCCTTAATTTTAAAACCGTACATCAGAATGCTCTGAAATTACCTGAGAGACACACTGGATAGGTGATGTCCTCCTCCAGACTTGGAATGAAGCTGGCATAACGTCAGGATTCCTATTTAGAGTAGCCTGAAAAAGAGAAGAAATGCCTTCTGAAAGAGAAGAATATGCCTTTACTAGCCTGAAAAAGTGTCAATATAGCCTTGGTTTCAAGGCCTTAATTTTAAAACCGTACATCAGAATGCTCTGAAATTACCTGAGAGACACACTGGATAGGTGATGTCTCCTCCAGACTTGGAATGAAGCTGGCATAACGTCAGGATTCTATTTAGAGTAGCCTGAAAAAGAGAAGAATATGCCTTCTGAAAAGAGAAGAATATGCCTTTACTAGCCTGAAAAAGTGTCAATATAGCCTTGGTTTCAAGGCCTTAATTTTAAAACCGTACATCAGAATGCTCTGAAATTACCTGAGAGACACACTGGATAGGTGATGTCTCCTCCAGACTTGGAATGAAGCTGGCATAACGTCAGGATTCCTATTTAGAGTAGCCTGAAAAAGAGAAGAATATGCCTTTACTAGCCTGAAAAAGTGTCAATATAGCCTTGGTTTCAAGGCCTTAATTTTAAAACCGTACATCAGAATGCTCTGAAATTACCTGAGAGACACACTGGATAGGTGATGTCCCCTCCAGACTTGGAATGAAGCTGGCATAACGTCAGGATTCCTATTTAGAGTAGCCTGAAAAGAGAAGAATATGCCTTTACTAGCCTGAAAAAGTGTCAATATAGCCTTGGTTTCAAGGCCTTAATTTTAAAACCGTACATCAGAATGCTCTGAAATTACCTGAGAGAAACACTGGATAGGTGATGTCTCCTCCAGACTTGGAATGAAGCTGGCATAACGTCAGGATTCCTATTTAGAGTAGCCTGAAAAGAGAAGAATATGCCTTCTGAAAAGAAAGAATATGCCTTTACTAGCCTGAAAAAGTGTCAATATAGCCTTGGTTTCAAGGCCTTAATTTTAAAACCGTACATCAGAATGCTCTGAAATTACTGAGAGACACACTGGATAGGTGATGTCTCCTCCAGACTTGGAATGAAGCTGGCATAACGTCAGGATTCCTATTTAGAGTAGCCTGAAAAAGAGAAGAATATGCCTTCTGAAAAGAGAAGAATATGCCTTTACTAGCCTGAAAAAGTGTCAATATAGCCTTGGTTTCAAGGCCTTAATTTTAAAACCGTACATCAGAATGCTCTGAAATTACCTGAGAGACACACTGGATAGGTGATGTCTCCTCCAGACTTGGAATGAAGCTGGCATAACGTCAGGATTCCTATTTAGAGTAGCCTGAAAGAGAAAATAGCCTTCTGAAAAAGAGAAGAATATGCCTTTACTAGCCTGAAAAAGTGTCAATATAGCCTTGGTTTCAAGGCCTTAATTTTAAAACCGTACTTCAGAATGCTCTGAAATTATGTGAGAGACACACTGGATAGGTGATGTCTCCTCCAGACTTGGAATGAAGCTGGCATAACGTCAGGATTCCTATTTAGAGTATCCTGAAAAGAGAAGAATATGCCTTCTGAAAAAGAGAAGAATATGCCTTTACTAGCCTGAAAAAGTGTCAATATAGCCTTGGTTTCAAGGCCTTAATTTTAAAACCGTACATCAGAATGCTCTAAAATTACCTGAGAGACACACTGGATAGGTGATGTCTCCTCCAGACTTGGAATGAAGCTGGCATAACGTCAGAATTCCTATTTAGAGTAGCCTGAAAAAGAGAAGAATATGCCTTTACTAGCCTGAAAAAGTGTCAATATAGACTTGGTTTCAAGGCCTTAATTTTAAAACCGTACATCAGAATGCTCTGAAATTACCTGAGAGAAACACTGGATAGGTGATGTCCCCTCCAGACTTGGAATGAAGCTGGCATAACGTCAGGATTCCTATTTAGAGTAGCCTGAAAAAGAGAAGAATATGCCTTTACTAGCCTGAAAAAGTGTCAATATAGCCTTGGTTTCAAGGCCTTAATTTTAAAACCGTACATCAGAATGCTCTGAAATTACCTGAGAGAACACTGGATAGGTGATGTCCCCTCCAGACTTGGAATGAAGCTGGCATAACGTCAGGATTCCTATTTAGAGTAGCCTGAAAAAGAGAAGAATATGCCTTTACTAGCCTGAAAAAGTGTCAATATAGCCTTGGTTTCAAGGCCTTAATTTTAAAACCGTACATCAGAATGCTCTGAAATTACCTGAGAGAAACACTGGATAGGTGATGTCTCCTCCAGACTTGGAATGAAGCTGGCATAACGTCAGGATTCCTATTTAGAGTAGCCTGAAAAAGAAGAATATGCCTTCTGAAAAGAGAAGAATATGCCTTTACTAGCCTGAAAAAGTGTCAATATAGCCTTGGTTTCAAGGCCTTAATTTTAAAACCGTACATCAGAATGCTCTGAAATTACCTGAGAGAACACTGGATAGGTGATGTCCCCTCCAGACTTGGAATGAAGCTGGCATAACGTCAGGATTCCTATTTAGAGTAGCCTGAAAAGAGAAGAATATGCCTTCTGAAAAAGAGAAGAATATGCCTTTACTAGCCTGAAAAAGTGTCAATATAGCCTTGGTTTCAAGGCCTTAATTTTAAAACCGTACATCAGAATGCTCTGAAATTACCTGAGAGACACACTGGATAGGTGATGTCTCCTCCAGACTTGGAATGAAGCTGGCATAACGTCAGGATTTCTATTTAGAGTAGCCTGAAAAAGAGAAGAATATGCCTTTACTAGCCTGAAAAAGTGTCAATATAGCCTTGGTTTCAAGGCCTTAATTTTAAAACCGTACATCAGAATGCTCTGAAATTACCTGAGAGACACACTGGATAGGTGATGTCCCCTCCAGACTTGGAATGAAGCTGGCATAACGTCAGGATTCCTATTTAGAGTAGCCTGAAAAAGAGAAGAATATGCCTTTACTAGCCTGAAAAAGTGTCAATATAGCCTTGGTTTCAAGGCCTTAATTTTAAAACCGTACATCAGAATGCTCTGAAATTACCTGAGAGAACACTGGATAGGTGATGTCTCCTCCAGACTTGGAATGAAGCTGGCATAACGTCAGGATTCCTATTTAGAGTAGCCTGAAAAAGAGAAGAATATGCCTTCTGAAAAAGAGAAGAATATGCCTTTACTAGCCTGAAAAGTGTCAATATAGCCTTGGTTTCAAGGCCTTAATTTTAAAACCGTACATCAGAATGCTCTGAAATTACCTGAGAGACACACTGGATAGGTGATGTCCTCCTCCAGACTTGGAATGAAGCTGGCATAACGTCAGGATTCCTATTTAGAGTAGCCTGAAAAAGAGAAGAATATGCCTTCTGAAAAAGAGAAGAATATGCCTTTACTAGCCTGAAAAAGTGTCAATATAGCCTTGGTTTTAAGGCCTTAATTTTAAAACCGTACATCAGAATGCTCTGAAATTACCTGAGAGACACACTGGATAGGTGATGTCTCCTCCAGACTTGGAATGAAGCTGGCATAACGTCAGGATTTCTATTTAGAGTAGCCTGAAAAAGAGAAGAATATGCCTTTACTAGCCTGAAAAAGTGTCAATATAGCCTTGGTTTCAAGGCCTTAATTTTAAACCGTACATCAGAATGCTCTGAAATTACCTGAGAGAACACTGGATAGGTGATGTCTCCTCCAGACTTGGAATGAAGCTGGCATAACGTCAGGATTCCTATTTAGAGTAGCCTGAAAAAGAGAAGAATATGCCTTCTGAAAAGAGAAGAATATGCCTTTACTAGCCTGAAAAGTGTCAATATAGCCTTGGTTTCAAGGCCTTAATTTTAAAACCGTACATCAGAATGCTCTGAAATTACCTGAGAGAACACTGGATAGGTGATGTCTCCTCCAGACTTGGAATGAAGCTGGCATAACGTCAGGATTCCTATTTAGAGTAGCCTGAAAAAGAGAAGAATATGCCTTCTGAAAAAGAGAAGAATATGCCTTTACTAGCCTGAAAAAGTGTCAATATAGCCTTGGTTTCAAGGCCTTAATTTTAAAACCGTACATCAGAATGCTCTGAAATTACTGAGAGAACACTGGATAGGTGATGTCCCCTCCAGACTTGGAATGAAGCTGGCATAACGTCAGGATTCCTATTTAGAGTAGCCTGAAAAGAGAAGAATATGCCTTCTGAAAAAGAGAAGAATATGCCTTTACTAGCCTGAAAAAGTGTCAATATAGCCTTGGTTTCAAGGCCTTAATTTTAAAACCGTACATCAGAATGCTCTGAAATTACCTGAGAGACACACTGGATAGGTGATGTCTCCTCCAGACTTGGAATGAAGCTGGCATAACGTCAGGATTCCTATTTAGAGTAGCCTGAAAAAGAGAAGAATATGCCTTTACTAGCCTGAAAAAGTGTCAATATAGCCTTGGTTTCAAGGCCTTAATTTTAAAACCGTACATCAGAATGCTCTGAAATTACCTGAGAGACACACTGGATAGGTGATGTCTCCTCCAGACTTGGAATGAAGCTGGCATAACGTCAGGATTCCTATTTAGAGTAGCCTGAAAAAGAGAAGAATATGCCTTTACTAGCCTGAAAAAGTGTCAATATAGCCTTGGTTTCAAGGCCTTAATTTTAAAACCGTACATCAGAATGCTCTGAAATTACCTGAGAGACACACTGGATAGGTGATGTCCCCACCAGACTTGGAATGAAGCTGGCATAACGTCAGGATTCCTATTTAGAGTAGCCTGAAAAGAGAAGAATATGCCTTCTGAAAAGAGAAGAATATGCCTTTACTAGCCTGAAAAAGTGTCAATATAGCCTTGGTTTCAAGGCCTTAATTTTAAAACCGTACATCAGAATGCTCTGAAATTACCTGAGAGACACACTGGATAGGTGATGTCTCCTCCAGACTTGGAATGAAGCTGGCATAACGTCAGGATTCCTATTTAGAGTAGCCTGAAAAAGAGAAGATATGCCTTCTGAAAAAGAGAAGAATATGCCTTTACTAGCCTGAAAAAGTGTCATATAGCCTTGGTTTCAAGGCCTTAATTTTAAAACCGTACATCAGAATGCTCTGAAATCCTGAGAGAACACTGGATAGGTGATGTCTCCTCCAGACTTGGAATGAAGCTGGCATAACGTCAGGATTCCTATTTAGAGTAGCCTGAAAAAGAGAAGAATATGCTTCTGAAAAGAGAAGAATATGCCTTTACTAGCCTGAAAAGTGTCAATATAGCCTTGGTTTCAAGGCCTTAATTTTAAAACCGTACATCAGAATGCTCTGAAATTACCTGAGAGAAACACTGGATAGGTGATGTCCCCACCAGACTTGGAATGAAGCTGGCATAACGTCAGGATTCCTATTTAGAGTAGCCTGAAAAAGAGAAGAATATGCCTTCTGAAAAAGAGAAGAATATGCCTTTACTAGCCTGAAAAGTGTCAATATAGCCTTGGTTTCAAGGCCTTAATTTTAAACCGTACATCAGAATGCTCTGAAATTACCTGAGAGAAACACTGGATAGGTGATGTCTCCTCCAGACTTGGAATAAGCTGAATAACGTCAGGATTCCTATTTAGAGTAGCCTGAAAAAGAGAAGAATATGCCTTTACTAGCCTGAAAAAGTGTCAATATAGCCTTGGTTTTCAAGGCCTTAATTTTAAAACCGTACATCAGAATGCTCTGAAATTACCTGAGAGACACACTGGATAGGTGATGTCTCCTCCAGACTTGGAATGAAGCTGGCATAACGTCAGGATTCCTATTTAGAGTAGCCTGAAAAGAGAAGAATATGCCTTTACTAGCCTGAAAAAGTGTCAATATAGCCTTGGTTTCAAGGCCTTAATTTTAAAACCGTACATCAGAATGCTCTGAAATTACTGAGAGACACACTGGATAGGTGATGTCTCCTCCAGACTTGGAATGAAGCTGGCATAACGTCAGGATTCCTATTTAGAGTAGCCTGAAAAAGAGAAGAATATGCCTTCTGAAAAAGAGAAAATATGCCTTTACTAGCCTGAAAAAGTGTCAATATAGCCTTGGTTTCAAGGCCTTAATTTTAAAACCGTACATCAGAATGCTCTGAAATTACCTGAGAGACACACTGGATAGGTGATGTCTCCTCCAGACTTGGAATGAAGCTGGCATAACGTCAGGATTCCTATTTAGAGTAGCCTGAAAAAGAGAAGAATATGCCTTCTGAAAAAGAGAAGAATATGCCTTTACTAGCCTGAAAAAGTGTCAATATAGCCTTGGTTTAAGGCCTTAATTTTAAAACCGTACATCAGAATGCTCTGAAATTACCTGAGAGACACACTGGATAGGTGATGTCTCCTCCAGACTTGGAATGAAGCTGGATAACGTCAGGATTTCTATTTAGAGTAGCCTGAAAAGAGAAGAATATGCCTTTACTAGCCTGAAAAGTGTCAATATAGCCTTGGTTTCAAGGCCTTAATTTTAAAACCGTACATCAGAATGCTCTGAAATTACCTGAGAGAAACACTGGATAGTGATGTCTCCTCCAGACTTGGAATGAAGCTGGCATAACGTCAGGATTCCTATTTAGAGTAGCCTGAAAAAGAGAAGAATATGCCTTCTGAAAAAGAGAAGAATATGCCTTTACTAGCCTGAAAAAGTGTCAATATAGCCTTGGTTTCAAGGCCTTAATTTTAAACCGTACATCAGAATGCTCTGAAATTACCTGAGAGAAACACTGGATAGGTGATGTCCCCACCAGACTTGGAATGAAGCTGGCATAACGTCAGGATTCCTATTTAGAGTAGCCTGAAAAAGAGAAGAATATGCCTTCTGAAAAAGAGAAGAATATGCCTTTACTAGCCTGAAAAAGTGTCAATATAGCCTTGGTTTCAAGGCCTTAATTTTAAAACCGTACATCAGAATGCTCTGAAATTACCTGAGAGAACACTGGATAGGTGATGTCTCCTCCAGACTTGGAATGAAGCTGGCATAACGTCAGGATTCCTATTTAGAGTAGCCTGAAAAGAGAAGAATATGCCTTTACTAGCCTGAAAAAGTGTCAATATAGCCTTGTTTTCAAGGCCTTAATTTTAAAACCGTACATCAGAATGCTCTGAAATTACCTGAGAGACACACTGGATAGGTGATGTCTCCTCCAGACTTGGAATGAAGCTGGCATAACGTCAGGATTCCTATTTAGAGTAGCCTGAAAAAGAGAAGAATATGCCTTTACTTTACTAGCCTGAAAAAGTGTCAATATAGCCTTGGTTTCAAGGCCTTAATTTTAAAACCGTACATCAGAATGCTCTGAAATTACTGAGAGACACACTGGATAGGTGATGTCCCCCACCAGACTTGGAATGAAGCTGGCATAACGTCAGGATTCCTATTTAGAGTAGCCTGAAAAGAGAAGAATATGCCTTCTGAAAAGAGAAGAATATGCCTTTACTAGCCTGAAAAAGTGTCAATATAGCCTTGGTTTCAAGGCCTTAATTTAAAACCGTACATCAGAATGCTCTGAAATTACCTGAGAGACACACTGGATAGGTGATGTCTCCTCCAGACTTGGAATGAAGCTGGCATAACGTCAGGATTCTATTTAGAGTAGCCTGAAAAAGAAGAATATGCCTTCTGAAAAAGAGAAGAATATGCCTTTACTAGCCTGAAAAGTGTCAATATAGCCTTGGTTTCAAGGCCTTAATTTTAAAACCGTACATCAGAATGCTCTGAAATTACCTGAGAGACACACTGGATAGGTGATGTCTCCTCCAGACTTGGAATGAAGCTGGCATAACGTCAGGATTCCTATTTAGAGTAGCCTGAAAAAGAGAAGAATATGCCTTTACTAGCCTGAAAAAGTGTCAATATAGCCTTGGTTCAAGGCCTTAATTTTAAAACCGTACATCAGAATGCTCTGAAATTACCTGAGAGAAACACTGGATAGGTGATGTCCCCTCCAGACTTGGAATGAAGCTGGCATAACGTCAGGATTCCTATTTAGAGTAGCCTGAAAAAGAGAAGAATATGCCTTTACTAGCCTGAAAAAGTGTCAATATAGCCTTGGTTTCAAGGCCTTAATTTTAAAACCGTACATCAGAATGCTCTGAAATTACCTGAGAGAAACACTGGATAGGTGATGTCCCCACCAGACTTGGAATGAAGCTGGCATAACGTCAGATTCCTATTTAGAGTAGCCTGAAAAGAGAAGAATATGCCTTCTGAAAAGAGAAAATATGCCTTTACTAGCCTGAAAAAGTGTCAATATAGCCTTGGTTTCAAGGCCTTAATTTTAAAACCGTACATCAGAATGCTCTGAATTATTGAGAGAACACTGGATAGGTGATGTCTCCTCCAGACTTGGAATGAAGCTGGCATAACGTCAGGATTCCTATTAGAGTAGCCTGAAAAGAGAAGAATATGCCTTCTGAAAAAGAGAAGAATATGCCTTTACTAGCCTGAAAAAGTGTCAATATAGCCTTGGTTTCAAGGCCTTAATTTTAAACCGTACATCAGAATGCTCTGAAATTACCTGAGAGACACACTGGATAGGTGATGTCTCCTCCAGACTTGGAATGAAGCTGGCATAACGTCAGGATTTCCTATTTAGAGTAGCCTGAAAAAGAGAAGAATATGCCTTTACTAGCCTGAAAAAGTGTCAATATAGCCTTGGTTTCAAGGCCTTAATTTTAAAACCGTACATCAGAATGCTCTGAAATTACCTGAGAGACACACTGGATAGGTGATGTCTCCTCCAGACTTGGAATGAAGCTGGCATAACGTCAGGATTCCTATTTAGAGTAGCCTGAAAAAGAGAAGAATATGCCTTCTGAAAAAGAAGAATATGCCTTTACTAGCCTGAAAAAGTGTCAATATAGCCTTGGTTTCAAGGCCTTAATTTTAAAACCGTACATCAGAATGCTCTGAAATTACCTGAGAGACACACTGGATAGGTGATGTCTCCTCCAGACTTGGAATGAAGCTGGAATAACGTCAGGATTTCTATTTAGAGTAGCCTGAAAAAGAGAAGAATATGCCTTTACTAGCCTGAAAAAGTGTCAATATAGCCTTGGTTTCAAGGCCTTAATTTTAAAACCGTACATCAGAATGCTCTGAAATTACCTGAGAGAACACTGGATAGGTGATGTCTCCTCCAGACTTGGAATGAAGCTGGCATAACGTCAGGATTCCTATTTAGAGTAGCCTGAAAAGAGAAGAATATGCCTTCTGAAAAAGTATATGCCTTTACTAGCCTGAAAAAGTGTCAATATAGCCTTGGTTTCAAGGCCTTAATTTTAAAACCGTACATCAGAATGCTCTGAAATTACCTGAGAGAACACTGGATAGGTGATGTCCCCCCAGACTTGGAATGAAGCTGGCATAACGTCAGGATTCCTATTTAGAGTAGCCTGAAAAAGAATATGCCTTCTGAAAAAGAGAAGAATATGCCTTTACTAGCCTGAAAAAGTGTCAATATAGCCTTGGTTTCAAGGCCTTAATTTTAAAACCGTACATCAGAATGCTCTGAAATTACTGAGAGACACACTGGATAGGTGTGTCCTCCTCCAGACTTGGAATAAGCTGGAATAACGTCAGGATTTCTATTTAGAGTAGCCTGAAAAAGAGAAGAATATGCCTTTACTAGCCTGAAAAAGTGTCAATATAGCCTTGGTTTCAAGGCCTTAATTTTAAAACCGTACATCAGAATGCTCTGAAATTACCTGAGAGACACACTGGATAGGTGATGTCTCCTCCAGACTTGGAATGAAGCTGGCATAACGTCAGGATTCCTATTTAGAGTAGCCTGAAAAAGAGAAGAATATGCCTTTACTAGCCTGAAAAAGTGTCATATAGCCTTGGTTTCAAGGCCTTAATTTTAAAACCGTACATCAGAATGCTCTGAAATTACCTGAGAGACACACTGGATAGGTGATGTCTCCTCCAGACTTGGAATGAAGCTGGCATAACGTCAGGATTCCTATTTAGAGTAGCCTGAAAAAGAGAAGAATATGCCTTCTGAAAAAGAGAAGAATATGCCTTTACTAGCCTGAAAAAGTGTCAATATAGCCTTGGTTTCAAGGCCTTAATTTTAAAACCGTACATCAGAATGCTCTGAAATTACCTGAGAGACACACTGGATAGGTGATGTCTCCTCCAGACTTGGAATGAAGCTGGCATAACGTCAGGATTCCTATTTAGAGTAGCCTGAAAAGAGAAGAATATGCCTTCTGAAAAGAGAAGAATATGCCTTTACTAGCCTGAAAAAGTGTCAATATAGCCTTGGTTTCAAGGCCTTAATTTTAAAACCGTACATCAGAATGCTCTGAAATTACCTGAGAGACACACTGGATAGGTGATGTCTCCTCCAGACTTGGAATGAAGCTGGCATAACGTCAGGATTTCTATTTAGAGTAGCCTGAAAAGAGAAGAATATGCCTTTACTAGCCTGAAAAAGTGTCAATATAGCCTTGGTTTCAAGGCCTTAATTTTAAAACCGTACATCAGAATGCTCTGAAATTACCTGAGAGAAACACTGGATAGGTGATGTCTCCTCCAGACTTGGAATGAAGCTGGCATAACGTCAGGATTCCTATTTAGAGTAGCCTGAAAAAGAGAAGAATATGCCTTCTGAAAAGAGAAGAATATGCCTTTACTAGCCTGAAAAAGTGTCAATATAGCCTTGGTTTCAAGGCCTTAATTTTAAAACCGTACATCAGAATGCTCTGAAATTACCTGAGAGAACACTGGATAGGTGATGTCCCCCCAGACTTGGAATGAAGCTGGCATAACGTCAGGATTCCTATTTAGAGTAGCCTGAAAAGAGAAGAATGCCTTCTGAAAAGAGAAGAATATGCCTTTACTAGCCTGAAAAGTGTCAATATAGCCTTGGTTTCAAGGCCTTAATTTTAAACCGTACATCAGAATGCTCTGAAATTACCTGGAGACACACTGGATAGGTGATGTCTCCTCCAGACTTGGAATAAGCTGGCAATAACGTCAGGATTTCTATTTAGAGTAGCCTGAAAAAGAGAAGAATATGCCTTTACTAGCCTGAAAAGTGTCAATATAGCCTTGGTTTAAGGCCTTAATTTTAAAACCGTACATCAGAATGCTCTGAAATTACCTGAGAGACACACTGGATAGGTGATGTCTCCTCCAGACTTGGAATGAAGCTGGCATAACGTCAGGATTCCTATTTAGAGTAGCCTGAAAAAGAGAAGAATATGCCTTTACTAGCCTGAAAAAGTGTCAATATAGCCTTGGTTTCAAGGCCTTAATTTTAAAACCGTACATCAGAATGCTCTGAAATTATGTGAGAGACACACTGGATAGGTGATGTCTCCTCCAGACTTGGAATGAAGCTGGCATAACGTCAGGATTCCTATTTAGAGTAGCCTGAAAAAGAGAAGAATATGCCTTCTGAAAAAGAGAAGAATATGCCTTTACTAGCCTGAAAAAGTGTCAATATAGCCTTGGTTTCAAGGCCTTAATTTTAAAACCGTACATCAGAATGCTCTGAAATTACCTGAGAGACACACTGGATAGGTGATGTCTCCTCCAGACTTGGAATGAAGCTGGCATAACGTCAGGATTCCTATTTAGAGTAGCCTGAAAAAGAGAAGAATATGCCTTCTGAAAAAGAGAAGAATATGCCTTTACTAGCCTGAAAAGTGTCAATATAGCCTTGGTTTTAAGGCCTAATTTTAAAACCGTACATCAGAATGCTCTGAAATTACCTGAGAGACACACTGGATAGGTGATGTCTCCTCCAGACTTGGAATGAAGCTGGCATACGTCAGGATTCCTATTTAGAGTAGCCTGAAAAAGAGAAGAATATGCCTTTACTAGCCTGAAAAAGTGTCAATATAGCCTTGGTTTCAAGGCCTTAATTTTAAAACCGTACATCAGAATGCTCTGAAATTACCTGAGAGAACACTGGATAGGTGATGTCCCTCCAGACTTGGAATGAAGCTGGCATAACGTCAGGATTCCTATTTAGAGTAGCCTGAAAAAGAGAAGATATGCCTTTACTAGCCTGAAAAAGTGTCAATATAGCCTTGGTTTCAAGGCCTTAATTTTAAACCGTACATCAGAATGCTCTGAAATTACCTGAGAGAAACACTGGATAGGTGATGTCCCCACCAGACTTGGAATGAAGCTGGCATAACGTCAGGATTCCTATTTAGAGTAGCCTGAAAAAGAGAAGAATATGCCTTCTGAAAAAGAGAAGAATATGCCTTTACTAGCCTGAAAAAGTGTCAATATAGCCTTGGTTTTCAAGGCCTTATTTTAAAACCGTACATCAGAATGCTCTGAAATTACTGAGAGACACACTGGATAGGTGATGTCTCCTCCAGACTTGGAATGAAGCTGGCATAACGTCAGGATTCCTATTTAGAGTAGCCTGAAAAAGAGAAGAATATGCCTTCTGAAAAAGAGAAGAATATGCCTTTACTAGCCTGAAAAGTGTCAATATAGCCTTGGTTTCAAGGCCTTAATTTTAAAACCGTACATCAGAATGCTCTGAAATTACCTGAGAGACACACTGGATAGGTGATGTCTCCTCCAGACTTGGAATGAAGCTGGCATAACGTCAGGATTCTATTTAGAGTAGCCTGAAAAAGAGAAGAATATGCCTTTACTAGCCTGAAAAAGTGTCAATATAGCCTTGGTTTCAAGGCCTTAATTTTAAAACCGTACATCAGAATGCTCTGAAATTACCTGAGAGACACACTGGATAGGTGATGTCCCCTCCAGACTTGGAATGAAGCTGGCATAACGTCAGGATTCCTATTTAGAGTAGCCTGAAAAGAGAAGAATATGCCTGAAAAAGAGAAGAATATGCCTTTACTAGCCTGAAAAGTGTCAATATAGCCTTGGTTTCAAGGCCTTAATTTTAAAACCGTACATCAGAATGCTCTGAAATACCTGAGAGACACACTGGATAGGTGATGTCTCCTCCAGACTTGGAATGAAGCTGGAATAACGTCAGGATTCCTATTTAGAGTAGCCTGAAAAAGAGAAGAATATGCCTTTACTAGCCTGAAAAAGTGTCAATATAGCCTTGGTTTCAAGGCCTTAATTTTAAAACCGTACATCAGAATGCTCTGAAATTACCTGAGAGACACACTGGATAGGTGATGTCTCCTCCAGACTTGGAATGAAGCTGGCATAACGTCAGGATTCCTATTTAGAGTAGCCTGAAAAGAGAAGAATATGCCTTCTGAAAAAGAGAAGAATATGCCTTTACTAGCCTGAAAAAGTGTCAATATAGCCTTGGTTTCAAGGCCTTAATTTTAAAACCGTACATCAGAATGCTCTGAAATTACCTGAGAGACACCTGGATAGGTGATGTCTCCTCCAGACTTGGAATGAAGCTGGCATAACGTCAGGATTCCTATTTAGAGTAGCCTGAAAAAGAGAAGAATATGCCTTCTGAAAAGAGAAGAATATGCCTTTACTAGCCTGAAAAGTGTCAATATAGCCTTGGTTTCAAGGCCTAATTTTAAAACCGTACATCAGAATGCTCTGAAATTACCTGAGAGACACACTGGATAGGTGATGTCTCCTCCAGACTTGGAATGAAGCTGGAATAACGTCAGGATTCTATTTAGAGTAGCCTGAAAAAGAGAAGAATATGCCTTTACTAGCCTGAAAAAGTGTCAATATAGCCTTGGTTTCAAGGCCTTAATTTTAAAACCGTACATCAGAATGCTCTGAAATTACCTGAGAGAAACACTGGAGGTGTGATGTCTCCTCCAGACTTGGAATGAAGCTGGCATAACGTCAGGATTCCTATTTAGAGTAGCCTGAAAAAGAGAAGAATATGCCTTCTGAAAAAGAAAGAATGCCTTTACTAGCCTGAAAAGTGTCAATATAGCCTTGGTTTCAAGGCCTTAATTTTAAAACCGTACATCAGAATGCTCTGAAATTACTGAGAGAAACACTGGATAGGTGATGTCCCCTCCAGACTTGGAATGAAGCTGGCATAACGTCAGGATTCCTATTTAGAGTAGCCTGAAAAAGAGAAGAATATGCCTTCTGAAAAGAAAGAATATGCCTTTACTAGCCTGAAAAAGTGTCAATATAGCCTTGGTTTCAAGGCCTTAATTTAAAACCGTACATCAGAATGCTCTGAAATTATGTGAGAGACACTGGATAGGTGATGTCTCCTCCAGACTTGGAATTAAGCTGGAATAACGTCAGGATTTCTATTTAGAGTAGCCTGAAAAAGAGAAGAATATGCCTTTACTAGCCTGAAAAGTGTCAATATAGCCTTGGTTTCAAGGCCCTAATTTTAAAACCGTACATCAGAATGCTCTGAAATTATGTGAGAGACACTGGATAGGTGATGTCCTCCAGACTTGGAATGAAGCTGGCATAACGTCAGGATTCCTATTTAGAGTAGCCTGAAAAAGAGAAGAATATGCTTCTTTTTACTAGCCTGAAAAAGTGTCAATATAGCCTTGGTTTCAGGCCTTAATTTTAAAACCGTACATCAGAATGCTCTGAAATTACCTGAGAGACACACTGGATAGGTGATGTCCTCCAGACTTGGAATGAAGCTGGCATAACGTCAGGATTCCTATTTAGAGTAGCCTGAAAGAGAAGAATATGCTTCTGAAAAAGAAGAATATGCCTTTACTAGCCTGAAAAAGTGTCAATATAGCCTTGTTTTCAAGGCCTTAATTTAAAACCGTACATCAGAATGCTCTGAAATTACCTGAGAGACACACTGGATAGGTGATGTCTCCTCCAGACTTGGAATGAAGCTGGCATAACGTCAGGATTCCTATTTAGAGTAGCCTGAAAAGAGAAGAATGCCTTCTGAAAAAGAGAAGAATATGCCTTTACTAGCCTGAAAAGTGTCAATATAGCCTTGGTTTTAAGGCCTTAATTTTAAAACCGTACATCAGAATGCTCTGAAATTACCTGAGAGACACACTGGATAGGTGATGTCCCTCCAGACTTGGAATGAAGCTGGCATAACGTCAGGATTCCTATTTAGAGTAGCCTGAAAAAGAGAAGAATATGCCTTTACTAGCCTGAAAAGTGTCAATATAGCCTTGGTTTCAAGGCCTTAATTTTAAAACCGTACATCAGAATGCTCTGAAATTACCTGAGAGAAACACTGGATAGGTGATGTCCCCACCAGACTTGGAATGAAGCTGGCATAACGTCAGGATTCCTATTTAGAGTAGCCTGAAAAAGAGAAGAATATGCCTTTACTAGCCTGAAAAAGTGTCATATAGCCTTGGTTTTTCAAGGCCTTAATTTTAAAACCGTACATCAGAATGCTCTGAAATTACCTGAGAGAAACACTGGATAGGTGATGTCCCCTCCAGACTTGGAATGAAGCTGGCATAACGTCAGGATTCCTATTTAGAGTAGCCTGAAAAAGAGAGAATATGCCTTCTGAAAAGAGAAGAATATGCCTTTACTAGCCTGAAAAAGTGTCAATATAGCCTTGGTTTCAAGGCCTTAATTTTAAAACCGTACATCAGAATGCTCTGAAATTATGTGAAGACACACTGGATAGGTGATGTCTCCTCCAGACTTGGAATGAAGCTGGCATAACGTCAGGATTCCTATTTAGAGTAGCCTGAAAAAGAAAGAATATGCCTTCTGAAAAGAGAAGAATATCCTTTACTAGCCTGAAAAAGTGTCAATATAGCCTTGGTTTCAAGGCCTTAATTTTAAAACCGTACATCAGAATGCTCTGAAATTACCTGAGAGAAACACTGGATAGGTGATGTCTCCTCACCAGACTTGGAATGATCTGGCCATAACGTCAGGATTCCTATTTAGAGTAGCCTGAAAAGAGAAGAATATGCCTTCTGAAAGAGAAGAATATGCCTTTACTAGCCTGAAAAAGTGTCAATATAGCCTTGGTTTCAAGGCCTTAATTTTAAAACCGTACATCAGAATGCTCTGAAATTACCTGAGAGAAACACTGGATAGGTGATGTCCCCCAGACTTGGATTGAACTGGCATAACGTCAGGATTCCTATTTAGAGTAGCCTGAAAGAAGAATATCCTTCTGAAAAAGAGAAGAATATGCCTTTACTAGCCTGAAAAGTGTCAATATAGCCTTGGTTTCAAGGCCTTAATTTTAAACCGTACATCAGAATGCTCTGAAATTATGAGGAGACACACTGGATAGGTGATGTCTCCTCCAGACTTGGAATTAAGCTGGCATAACGTCAGGATTTCTATTTAGAGTAGCCTGAAAAGAGAAGAATATGCCTTTACTAGCCTGAAAAAGTGTCAATATAGCCTTGTTTCAAGGCCTTAATTTTAAACCGTACATCAGAATGCTCTGAAATTACCTGAGAGACACCCTGGATAGTTGATGTCTCCTCCAGACTTGGAATGAAGCTGCATAACGTCAGGATTCCTATTTAGAGTAGCCGAAAAGAGAAGAATATGCTTCTGAAAAAGAGAAGAATATGCCTTTACTAGCCTGAAAAAGTGTCAATATAGCCTTGGTTTAAGGCCTTAATTTTAAACCGTACATCAGAATGCTCTGAAATTATGTGAGAGACACACTGGATAGGTGATGTCTCCTCCACGACTTGGAATGAAGCTGGAATAACGTCAGGATTCCTATTAGAGTAGCCTGAAAAAGAGAAGATATGCCTTCTGAAAAGAGAAGAATATGCCTTTACTAGCCTGAAAAAGTGTCAATATAGCCTTGGTTTCAAGGCCTTAATTTTAAAACCGTACATCAGAATGCTCTGAAATTACCTGAGAGAACACTGGATAGGTGATGTCCCACCAGACTTGGAATGAAGCTGGCATAACGTCAGGATTCCTATTTAGAGTAGCCTGAAAAAGAGAAGATATGCCTTCTTAAAGAGAAGAATATGCTTTACTGCCTGAAAAAGTGTCAATATAGCCTTGGTTTCAAGCCTTATTTTAAACCGTACATCAGAATGCTCTGAAATTACCTGAGAGACACACTGGATAGGTGATGTCCCCCCAGACTTGGAATGAGCTGGCATAACGTCAGGATTTCTATTTAGAGTAGCCTGAAAAGAGAAGAATATGCCTTCTAAAAGAGAAGAATATGCCTTACTAGCCTGAAAAGTGTCAATATAGCCTTGGTTTCAGGCCTTAATTTTAAAACCGTACATCAGAATGCTCTGAAATTATGTGAGAGACACACTGGATAGGTGATGTCTCCTCCAGACTTGGAATGAAGCTGGAATACGTCAGATTTCTATTTAGAGTAGCCTGAAAAAGAGAAGAATATGCCTTTACTAGCCTGAAAAAGTGTCAATATAGCCTTGGTTTCAAGGCCTTAATTTTAAAACCGTACATCAGAATGCTCTGAAATTATGAGAGAAACACTGGATAGGTGATGTCTCCTCCAGACTTGGAATGAAGCTGGCATAACGTCAGGATTCCTATTTAGAGTAGCCTGAAAAGAGAAGAATATGCCTTCTGAAAAAGAAGAATATGCCTTACTAGCCTGAAAAGTGTCAATATAGCCTTGGTTTCAAGGCCTTAATTTTAAAACCGTACATCAGAATGCTCTGAAATTACTGAGAGACACACTGGATAGGTGATGTTCCCTCCAGACTTGGAATGAAGCTGGAATAACGTCAGGATTCCTATTTAGAGTAGCCTGAAAAAGAGAAGAATATGCCTTCTGAAAAAGAGAAGAATATGCCTTTACTAGCCTGAAAAAGTGTCAATATAGCCTTGGTTTCAAGGCCTTATTTTAAAACGTACATCAGAATGCTCTGAAATACCTGAGAGACACACTGGATAGGTGATGTCTCCTCCAGACTTGGAATTAAGCTGGCATAACGTCAGGATTTCTATTTAGAGTAGCCTGAAAAAGAGAAGAATATGCCTTTACTAGCCTGAAAAAGTGTCAATATAGCCTTGGTTTCAAGGCCTTAATTTTAAACCGTACATCAGAATGCTCTGAAATTACCTGAGAGAAACACTGGATAGGTGATGTCCCCACCAGACTTGGAATGAAGCTGGCATAACGGTCAGGATTCCTATTTAGAGTAGCCTGAAAAGAGAAGAATATGCCTTCTGAAAAAGAAGAATATGCCTTTACTAGCCTGAAAAAGTGTCAATATAGCCTTGGTTTCAAGGCCTTAATTTTAAAACCGTACATCAGAATGCTCTGAAATTACCTGAGAGAAACACTGGATAGGTGATGTCTCCTCCAGACTTGGAATTAAGCTGGAATAACGTCAGGATTTCTATTTAGAGTAGCCTGAAAAAGAGAAGAATATGCCTTTACTA
The DNA here is from genome assembly GCF_008692095.1 of Etheostoma spectabile. Classification (NCBI taxonomy): domain Eukaryota; kingdom Metazoa; phylum Chordata; class Actinopteri; order Perciformes; family Percidae; genus Etheostoma; species Etheostoma spectabile. The sequence continues at coordinate 36,517,060 of NC_045740.1, read as the reverse complement.
GCCTGAAAAGTGTCAATATAGCCTTGGTTTCAAGGCCTTAATTTTAAAACCGTACATCAGAATGCTCTGAAATTATGTGAGAGACACACTGGATAGGTGATGTCTCCTCCAGACTTGGAATGAAGCTGGCATAACGTCAGGATTCCTATTTAGAGTAGCCTGAAAAAGAGAAGAATATGCCTTCTGAAAAAGAGAAGAATATGCCTTTACTAGCCTGAAAAAGTGTCAATATAGCCTTGGTTTCAAGGCCTTAATTTTAAAACCGTACATCAGAATGCTCTGAAATTACCTGAGAGAACACTGGATAGGTGATGTCCCCACCAGACTTGGAATGAAGCTGGCATAACGTCAGGATTCTATTTAGAGTAGCCTGAAAAAGAGAAGAATTGCCTTCTGAAAAAGAGAATGCCTTTACTAGCCTGAAAAAGTGTCAATATAGCCTTGGTTTCAAGGCCTTATTTTAAAACCGTACATCAGAATGCTCTGAAATTACCTGAAGAACACTGGATAGGTGATGTCCCCACCAGACTTGGAATGAAGCTGGCATAACGTCAGGATTCCTATTTAGAGTAGCCTGAAAAAGAGAAGAATATGCCTTCTGAAAAGAGAAGAATATGCCTTTACTAGCCTGAAAAAGTGTCAATATAGCCTTGGTTTCAAGGCCTTAATTTTAAAACCGTACATCAGAATGCTCTGAAATTATGTGAGAGACACACTGGATAGGTGATGTCTCCTCCAGACTTGGAATGAAGCTGGAATAACGTCAGGATTTCCTATTTAGAGTAGCCTGAAAAAGAGAAGAATATGCCTTTACTAGCTGAAAAGTGTCAATATAGCCTTGGTTTCAAGGCCTTAATTTTAAAACCGTACATCAGAATGCTCTGAAATTAAGAGAACCACTGGATAGGTGTGTCTCCTCCAGACTTGGAATGAAGCTGCATAACGTCAGGATCCTATTTAGAGTAGCCTGAAAAGATAGCCTGAAAAGAGAAGATATGCCTTTACTAGCCTGAAAAAGTGTCAATATAGCCTTGGTTTCAAGGCCTTAATTTTAAAACCGTACATCAGAATGCTCTGAAATTATGTGAGAGACACACTGGATAGGTGATGTCTCCTCCAGACTTGGAATGAAGCTGGCATAACGTCAGGATTCCTTTTAGAGTAGCCTGAAAAGAGAAGAATATGCCTTCTGAAAAAGAAGAATATGCCTTTACTAGCCTGAAAAAGTGTCAATATAGCCTTGGTTTCAAGGCTTAATTTAAAACCGTACATCAGAATGCTCTGAAATTACCTGAGAGACACACTGGATAGGTGATGTCTCCACCACTTGGAATTAAGCTGGAATAACGTCAGGATTTCTATTTAGAGTAGCCTGAAAAAGAGAAGAATATGCCTTTACTAGCCTGAAAAAGTGTCAATATAGCCTTGGTTTCAAGGCCTTAATTTTAAAACCGTACATCAGAATGCTCTGAAATTACCTGAGAGAAACACTGGATAGGTGATGTCCCCACCAGACTTGGAATGAAGCTGGCATAACGTCAGGATTCCTATTTAGAGTAGCCGAAAAAGAGAAGAATATCCTTCTGAAAAGAAGAATATGCCTTTACTAGCCTGAAAAAGTGTCAATATAGCCTTGGTTTCAAGGCCTTAATTTTAAAACCGTACATCAGAATGCTCTGAAATTATGTGAGAGACACACTGGATAGGTGATGTCTCCTCCAGACTTGGAATGAAGCTGGCATAACGTCAGGATTCTATTTAGAGTAGCCTGAAAAGAGAAGAATATGCCTTCTGAAAAAGAGAAGAATATGCCTTTACTAGCCTGAAAAAGTGTCAATATAGCCTTGGTTTCAAGGCCTTAATTTTAAAACCGTACATCAGAATGCTCTGAAATTACCTGAGAGAACACTGGATAGGTGATGTCTCCTCCAGACTTGGAATGAAGCTGGCATAACGTCAGGATTCCTATTTAGAGTAGCCTGAAAAGAGAAGATATGCTTCTGAAAAAGAGAAGAATATGCCTTTACTAGCCTGAAAAAGTGTCAATATAGCCTTGGTTTCAAGGCCTTAATTTTAAAACCGTACATCAGAATGCTCTGAAATTATGTGAGGACACACTGGATAGGTGATGTCTCCTCCAGACTTGGAATTAAGCTGGAATAACGTCAGGATTTCTATTTAGAGTAGCCTGAAAAAGAGAAGAATATGCCTTTACTAGCCTGAAAAAGTGTCAATATAGCCTTGGTTTCAAGGCCTTAATTTTAAAACCGTACAGAATGCTCTGAAATTACCTGAGAGACACACTGGATAGGTGATGTCCCCACCAGACTTGGAATGAAGCTGGCATAACGTCAGGATTCCTATTTAGAGTAGCCTGAAAAAGAGAAGAATATGCCTTCTGAAAAAGAAGAATATGCCTTTACTAGCCTGAAAAAGTGTCAATATAGCCTTGGTTTCAAGGCCTTAATTTTAAAACGTACATCAGAATGCTCTGAAATTACCTGAGAGACACACTGGATAGGTGATGTCTCCTCCAGACTTGGAATTAAGCTGGAATAACGTCAGGATTTCTATTTAGAGTAGCCTGAAAAGAGAAGAATATGCCTTTACTAGCCTGAAAAAGTGTCAATATAGCCTTGGTTTCAAGGCCTTAATTTTAAAACCGTACATCAGAATGCTCTGAAATTATGTGAGAGACACACTGGATAGGTGATGTCTCCTCCAGACTTGGAATGAAGCTGGCATAACGTCAGGATTCCTATTGAAAAAGAGAAGAATATGCCTTCTGAAAAAGAGAAGAATATGCCTTTACTAGCCTGAAAAAGTGTCAATATAGCCTTGGTTTCAAGGCCTTAATTTTAAAACCGTACATCAGAATGCTCTGAAATTACTGAGAGACACACTGGATAGGTGATGTCTCCTCCAGACTTGGAATTAAGCTGGCATAACGTCAGGATTCTATTTAGAGTAGCCTGAAAAAGAGAAGAATATGCCTTTACTAGCCTGAAAAAGTGTCAATATAGCCTTGGTTTCAAGGCCTTAATTTTAAAACCGTACATCAGAATGCTCTGAAATTACCTGAGAGAACACTGGATAGGTGATGTCCCCACCAGACTTGGAATGAAGCTGGCATAACGTCAGGATTCCTATTTAGAGTAGCCTGAAAAAGAGAAGAATATGCCTTTACTAGCCTGAAAAAGTGTCAATATAGCCTTGGTTTCAAGGCCTTAATTTTAAAACCGTACATCAGAATGCTCTGAAATTACCTGAGAGACACACTGGATAGGTGATGTCTCCTCCAGACTTGGAATGAAGCTGGAATAACGTCAGGATTTCTATTTAGAGTAGCCTGAAAAAGAGAAGAATATGCCTTTACTAGCCTGAAAAAGTGTCAATATAGCCTTGGTTTCAAGGCCTTAATTTTAAAACCGTACATCAGAATGCTCTGAAATTACCTGAGAGAAACACTGGATAGGTGATGTCCCCACCAGACTTGGAATGAAGCTGGCATAACGTCAGGATTCCTATTTAGAGTAGCCTGAAAAAGAGAGAATATGCCTTCTGAAAAAGAAGAATATGCCTTTACTAGCCTGAAAAAGTGTCAATATAGCCTTGGTTTCAAGGCCTTAATTTTAAAAACCGTACATCAGAATGCTCTGAAATTACCTGAGAGAAACACTGGATAGGTGATGTCTCCTCCAGACTTGGAATTAAGCTGGAATAACGTCAGGATTTCTATTTAGAGTAGCCTGAAAAAGAGAAGAATATGCCTTTACTAGCCTGAAAAAGTGTCAATATAGCCTTGGTTTCAAGGCCTTAATTTTAAAACCGTACATCAGAATGCTCTGAAATATGTGAGAGACACACTGGATAGGTGATGTCTCCTCCAGACTTGGAATGAAGCTGGAATAACGTCAGGATTCCTATTTAGAGTAGCCTGAAAAAGAGAAGAATATGCCTTCTGAAAAAGAGAAGAATATGCCTTTACTAGCCTGAAAAAGTGTCAATATAGCCTTGGTTTCAAGGCCTTAATTTTAAAACCGTACATCAGAATGCTCTGAAATTACCTGAGACACACTGGATAGGTGATGTCTCCTCAGACTTGGAATTAAGCTGGAATAACGTCAGGATTCTATTTAGAGTAGCCTAAAAAAGAGAAGAATATGCCTTTACTAGCCTAAAAAAGTGTCAATATAGCCTTGGTTTCAAGGCCTTAATTTTAAAACCGTACATCAGAATGCTCTGAAATTACCTGAGAGGACACTGGATAGGTGATGTCTCCCCAGACTTGGAATGAAGCTGGCATAACGTCAGGATTCCTATTTAGAGTAGCCTGAAAAAGAGAAGAATATGCCTTCTGAAAAAGAGAAGAATATGCCTTTACTAGCCTGAAAAAGTGTCAATATAGCCTTGGTTTCAAGGCCTTAATTTTAAAACCGTACATCAGAATGCTCTGAAATTACTGAGAAACACTGGATAGGTGATGTCTCCTCCAGACTTGGAATGAAGCTGGAATAACGTCAGGATTCTATTTAGAGTAGCCTAAAAAAGAGAAGAATATGCCTTTACTAGCCTGAAAAAGTGTCAATATAGCCTGGTTTCAAGGCCTTAATTTTAAAACCGTACATCAGAATGCTCTGAAATTACCTGAGAGACACACTGGATAGGTGATGTCTCCTCCAGACTTGGAATTAAGCTGGAATAACGTCAGGATTTCTATTTAGAGTAGCCTGAAAAAGAGAAGAATATGCCTTTACTAGCCTGAAAAAGTGTCAATATAGCCTTGGTTTCAAGGCCTTAATTTTAAAACCGTACATCAGAATGCTCTGAAATTACCTGAGAGAAACACTGGATAGGTGATGTCTCCTCCAGACTTGGAATGAAGCTGGCATAACGTCAGGATTCCTATTTAGAGTAGCCTGAAAAAGAGAAGAATATGCCTTTACTAGCCTGAAAAAGTGTCAATATAGCCTTGGTTTCAAGGCCTTAATTTTAAAACCGTACATCAGAATGCTCTGAAATTATGTGAGAGACACACTGGATAGGTGATGTCTCCTCCAGACTTGGAATGAAGCTGGCATAACGTCAGGATTCCTATTTAGAGTAGCCTGAAAAAGAGAAGAATATGCCTTCTGAAAAAGAGAAGAATATGCCTTTACTAGCCTGAAAAAGTGTCAATATAGCCTTGTTTCAAGGCCTTAATTTTAAAACCGTACATCAGAATGCTCTGAAATTACCTGAGAGACACTGGATAGGTGATGTCCCTCCAGACTTGGAATGAAGCTGGCATAACGTCAGGATTCTATTTAGAGTAGCCTGAAAAAGAGAAGAATATGCCTTTACTAGCCTGAAAAAGTGTCAATATAGCCTTGGTTTCAAGGCCTTAATTTTAAAACCGTACATCAGAATGCTCTGAAATTACCTGAGAGACACACTGGATAGGTGATGTCTCCTCCAGACTTGGAATTAAGCTGGAATAACGTCAGGATTTCTATTTAGAGTAGCCTGAAAAAGAGAAGAATATGCCTTTACTAGCCTGAAAAAGTGTCAATATAGCCTTGGTTTCAAGGCCTTAATTTTAAAACCGTACATCAGAATGCTCTGAAATTATGTGAGAGACACACTGGATAGGTGATGTCTCCTCCAGACTTGGAATGAAGCTGGCATAACGTCAGGATTCCTATTTAGAGTAGCCTGAAAAAGAGAAGAATATGCCTTCTGAAAAAGAGAAGAATATGCCTTTACTAGCCTGAAAAAGTGTCAATATAGCCTTGGTTTCAAGGCCTTAATTTTAAAACCGTACATCAGAATGCTCTGAAATTACCTGAGAGACACACTGGATAGGTGATGTCTCCTCCAGACTTGGAATGAAGCTGGAATAACGTCAGGATTCTATTTAGAGTAGCCTGAAAAAGAGAAAATATGCCTTTACTAGCCTGAAAAAGTGTCAATATAGCCTTGGTTTCAAGGCCTTAATTTTAAAACCGTACATCAGAATGCTCTGAAATTACCTGAGAGACACACTGGATAGGTGATGTCTCCTCCAGACTTGGAATGAAGCTGGCATAACGTCAGGATTCTATTTAGAGTAGCCTAAAAAGAGAAGAATATGCCTTTACTAGCCTGAAAAAGTGTCAATATAGCCTTGGTTTCAAGGCCTTAATTTTAAAACCGTACATCAGAATGCTCTGAAATTACCTGAGAGAAACACTGGATAGGTGATGTCTCCACCAGACTTGGAATGAAGCTGGCATAACGTCAGGATTCCTATTTAGAGTAGCCTGAAAAAGAGAAGAATATGCCTTTACTAGCCTGAAAAAGTGTCAATATAGCCTTGGTTTCAAGGCCTTAATTTTAAAACCGTACATCAGAATGCTCTGAAATTACCTGAGAGAAACACTGGATAGGTGATGTCCCACCAGACTTGGAATGAAGCTGGCATAACGTCAGGATTCCTATTTAGAGTAGCCTGAAAAAGAGAAGAATATGCCTTTACTAGCCTGAAAAAGTGTCAATATAGCCTTGGTTTCAAGGCCTTAATTTTAAAACCGTACATCAGAATGCTCTGAAATTACCTGAGAGACACACTGGATAGGTGATGTCTCCTCCAGACTTGGAATGAAGCTGGAATAACGTCAGGATTTCTATTTAGAGTAGCCTGAAAAAGAGAAGAATATGCCTTTACTAGCCTGAAAAAGTGTCAATATAGCCTTGGTTTCAAGGCCTTATTTTAAAACCGTACATCAGAATGCTCTGAAATTATGTGAGAGACCACTGGATAGGTGATGTCTCCTCCAGACTTGGAATGAAGCTGGCATAACGTCAGGATTCCTATTTAGAGTAGCCTGAAAAAGAGAAGAATATGCCTTCTGAAAAAGAGAAGAATATGCCTTTACTAGCCTGAAAAAGTGTCAATATAGCCTTGGTTTCAAGGCTTAATTTTAAAACCGTACATCAGAATGCTCTGAAATTACCTGAGAGACACACTGGATAGGTGATGTCTCCTCCAGACTTGGAATGAAGCTGGAATAACGTCAGGATTTCTATTTAGAGTAGCCTGAAAAAAGAGAAGAATATGCCTTTACTAGCCTGAAAAAGTGTCAATATAGCCTTGGTTTCAAGGCCTTAATTTTAAAACCGTACATCAGAATGCTCTGAAATTACCTGAGAGACACACTGGATAGGTGATGTCTCCTCCAGACTTGGAATGAAGCTGGATAACGTCAGGATTTCTATTTAGAGTAGCCTGAAAAAGAGAAGAATATGCCTTTACTAGCCTGAAAAAGTGTCAATATAGCCTTGGTTTCAAGGCCTTAATTTTAAAACCGTACATCAGAATGCTCTGAAATTACCTGAGAGAAACACTGGATAGGTGATGTCTCCTCCAGACTTGGAATGAAGCTGGCATAACGTCAGGATTCCTATTTAGAGTAGCCTGAAAAAGAGAAGAATATGCCTTTACTAGCCTGAAAAAGTGTCAATATAGCCTTGGTTTCAAGGCCTTAATTTTAAAACCGTACATCAGAATGCTCTGAAATTACCTGAGAGACACACTGGATAGGTGATGTCTCCTCCAGACTTGGAATTAAGCTGGAATAACGTCAGGATTTCTATTTAGAGTAGCCTGAAAAAGAGAAGAATATGCCTTTACTAGCCTGAAAAAGTGTCAATATAGCCTTGGTTTCAAGGCCTTAATTTTAAAACCGTACATCAGAATGCTCTGAAATTATGTGAGAGACACACTGGATAGGTGATGTCTCCTCCAGACTTGGAATGAAGCTGGCATAACGTCAGGATTCCTATTTAGAGTAGCCTGAAAAAGAGAAGAATATGCCTTCTGAAAAAGAGAAGAATATGCCTTTACTAGCCTGAAAAAGTGTCAATATAGCCTTGGTTTCAAGGCCTTAATTTTAAAACCGTACATCAGAATGCTCTGAAATTACCTGAGAGACACACTGGATAGGTGATGTCTCCTCCAGACTTGGAATTAAGCTGGAATAACGTCAGGATTCTATTTAGAGTAGCCTGAAAAAGAGAAGAATATGCCTTTACTAGCCTGAAAAAGTGTCAATATAGCCTTGGTTTCAAGGCCTTAATTTTAAAACCGTACATCAGAATGCTCTGAAATTACCTGAGAGAAACACTGGATAGGTGATGTCTCCACCAGACTTGGAATGAAGCTGGCATAACGTCAGGATTCCTATTTAGAGTAGCCTGAAAAAGAGAAGAATATGCCTTTACTAGCCTGAAAAAGTGTCAATATAGCCTTGGTTTCAAGGCCTTAATTTTAAAACCGTACATCAGAATGCTCTGAAATTACCTGAGAGACACACTGGATAGGTGATGTCTCCTCCAGACTTGGAATTAAGCTGGAATAACGTCAGGATTTCTATTTAGAGTAGCCTGAAAAAGAGAAGAATATGCCTTTACTAGCCTGAAAAAGTGTCAATATAGCCTTGGTTTCAAGGCCTTAATTTTAAAACCGTACATCAGAATGCTCTGAAATACCTGAGAGACACCTGGATAGGTGATGTCTCCCCAGACTTGGAATGAAGCTGGCATAACGTCAGGATTCCTATTTAGAGTAGCCTGAAAAGAGAAGAATATGCCTTCTGAAAAGAGAAGAATATGCCTTTACTAGCCTGAAAAAGTGTCAATATACCCTTGGTTTCAAGGCCTTAATTTTAAAACCGTACATCAGAATGCTCTGAAATTACCTGAGAGACACACTGGATAGGTGATGTCTCCTCCAGACTTGGAATTAAGCTGGAATAACGTCAGGATTTCTATTAGAGTAGCCTGAAAAAGAGAAGAATATGCCTTTACTAGCCTGAAAAAGTGTCAATATAGCCTTGGTTTCAAGGCCTAATTTAAAACCGTACATCAGAATGCTCTGAAATTACCTGAGAGACACACTGGATAGGTGATGTCTCCTCCAGACTTGGAATGAAGCTGGAATAACGTCAGGATTTCTATTTAGAGTAGCCTGAAAAAGAGAAGAATATGCCTTTACTAGCCTGAAAAAGTGTCAATATAGCCTTGGTTTCAAGGCCTTAATTTTAAAACCGTACATCAGAATGCTCTGAAATTACCTGAGAGAAACACTGGATAGGTGATGTCTCCACCAGACTTGGAATGAAGCTGGCATAACGTCAGGATTCCTATTTAGAGTAGCCTGAAAAAGAGAAGAATATGCCTTTACTAGCCTGAAAAAGTGTCAATATAGCCTTGGTTTCAAGGCCTTAATTTAAAACCGTACATCAGAATGCTCTGAATTACCTGAGAGACACACTGGATAGGTGATGTCTCCTCCAGACTTGGAATAAGCTGGATAACGTCAGGATTTCTATTTAGAGTAGCCTGAAAAGAGAAGAATATGCCTTTACTAGCCTGAAAAAGTGTCATATAGCCTTGGTTTCAAGGCCTTAATTTTAAACCGTACATCAGAATGCTCTGAAATTACTGAGAGACACTGGATAGGTGATGTCTCCTCCAGACTTGGAATGAAGCTGGCATAACGTCAGGATTCCTATTTAGAGTAGCCTGAAAAAGAGAAGAATATGCCTTCTGAAAAGAGAAGAATATGCCTTTACTAGCCTGAAAAAGTGTCAATATAGCCTTGGTTTCAAGGCCTTAATTTTAAAACCGTACATCAGAATGCTCTGAAATTACCTGAGAGACACACTGGATAGGTGATGTCTCCTCCAGACTTGGAATTAAGCTGGAATAACGTCAGGATTTCTATTTAGAGTAGCCTGAAAAAGAGAAGAATATGCCTTTACTAGCCTGAAAAAGTGTCAATATAGCCTTGGTTTCAAGGCCTTAATTTTAAAACCGTACATCAGAATGCTCTGAAATTACCTGAGAGACACACTGGATAGGTGATGTCTCCTCCAGACTTGGAATGAAGCTGGCATAACGTCAGGATTTCTATTTAAGTAGCCTGAAAAAGAGAAGAATATGCCTTTACTAGCCTGAAAAAGTGTCAATATAGCCTTGGTTTCAAGGCCTTAATTTTAAAACCGTACATCAGAAGCTCTGAAATTACCTGAGAGACACACTGGATAGGTGATGTCTCCTCCAGACTTGGAATAAGCTGGAATAACGTCAGGATTCTATTTAGAGTAGCCTGAAAAAGAGAAGAATATGCCTTTACTAGCCTGAAAAAGTGTCAATATAGCCTTGGTTTCAAGGCCTTAATTTTAAACCGTACATCAGAATGCTCTGAAATTACTGGAGAGACACTGGATAGGTGATGTCTCCTCCAGACTTGGAATGAAGCTGGAATAACGTCAGGATTCTATTTAGAGTAGCCTGAAAAAGAGAAGAATATGCCTTCTGAAAAAGAGAAGAATGCCTTTATAGCCTGAAAAAGTGTCAATATAGCCTTGGTTTCAAGGCCTTAATTTTAAACCGTACATCAGAATGCTCTGAAATTACCTGAGAGAAACACTGGATAGGTGATGTCTCCACCAGACTTGGAATGAAGCTGGCATAACGTCAGGATTCCCTTTTAGAGTAGCCTGAAAAAGAGAAGAATATGCCTTCTGAAAAAGAGAAGAATATGCCTTTACTAGCCTGAAAAAGTGTCAATATAGCCTTGGTTTCAAGGCCTTAATTTAAAACCGTACATCAGAATGCTCTGAAATTACCTGAGAGACACACTGGATAGGTGATGTCTCCTCCAGACTTGGAATTAAGCTGGAATAACGTCAGGATTTCTATTTAGAGTAGCCTGAAAAAGAGAAGAATATGCCTTTACTAGCCTGAAAAGTGTCAATATAGCCTTGGTTTCAAGGCCTTAATTTTAAAACCGTACATCAGAATGCTCTGAAATTACCTGAGAGAAACACTGGATAGGTGATGTCTCACCAGACTTGGAATGAAGCTGGCATAACGTCAGGATTCCTATTTAGAGTAGCCTGAAAAAGAGAAGAATATGCCTTTACTAGCCTGAAAAAGTGTCAATATAGCCTTGGTTTCAAGGCCTTAATTTTAAAACCGTACATCAGAATGCTCTGAAATTACCTGAGAGACACACTGGATAGGTGATGTCTCCTCCAGACTTGGAATGAAGCTGGCATAACGTCAGGATTCCTATTTAGAGTAGCCTGAAAAAGAGAAGAATATGCCTTTACTAGCCTGAAAAAGTGTCAATATAGCCTTGGTTTCAAGGCCTTAATTTAAAACCGTACATCAGAATGCTCTGAAATTACCTGAGAGAGACACTGGATAGGTGATGTCTCCACCAGACTTGGAATGAAGCTGGCATAACGTCAGGATTCCTATTTAGAGTAGCCTGAAAAAGAGAAGAATATGCCTTTACTAGCCTGAAAAAGTGTCAATATAGCCTTGGTTTCAAGGCCTTAATTTTAAAACCGTACATCAGAATGCTCTGAAATTACCTGAGAGAAACACTGGATAGGTGATGTCCCCAACAGACTTGGAATGAAGCTGGCATAACGTCAGGATTCCTATTTAGAGTAGCCTGAAAAAGAGAAGAATATGCCTTTACTAGCCTGGAAAAGTGTCAATATAGCCTTGGTTTCAAGGCCTTAATTTTAAAACCGTACATCAGAATGCTCTGAAATTACCTGAGAGACACACTGGATAGGTGATGTCTCCTCCAGACTTGGAATGAAGCTGGAATAACGTCAGGATTTCTATTTAGAGTAGCCTGAAAAAGAGAAGAATATGCCTTTACTAGCCTGAAAAAGTGTCAATATAGCCTTGGTTTCAAGGCCTTAATTTTAAAACCGTACATCAGAATGCTCTGAAATTATGTGAGAGACACACTGGATAGGTGATGTCTCCTCCAGACTTGGAATGAAGCTGGCATAACGTCAGGATTCCTATTTAGAGTAGCCTGAAAAAGAGAAGAATATGCCTTCTGAAAAAGAGAAGAATATGCCTTACTAGCCTGAAAAAGTGTCAATATAGCCTTGGTTTCAAGGCCTTAATTTTAAAACCGTACATCAGAATGCTCTGAAATTACCTGAGAGACACACTGGATAGGTGATGTCTCCTCAGACTTGGAATGAAGCTGGAATAACGTCAGGATTTCTATTTAGAGTAGCCTGAAAAAGAGAAGAATATGCCTTTACTAGCCTGAAAAAGTGTCAATATAGCCTTGGTTTCAAGGCCTTAATTTTAAACCGTACATCAGAATGCTCTGAATATATGTGAGAGACACTGGATAGGTGATGTCTCCTCCAGACTTGGAATGAAGCTGGAATAACGTCAGGATTCTATTTAGAGTAGCCTGAAAAAGAAGAATATGCCTTCTGAAAAAGAGAAGAATATGCCTTTACTAGCCTGAAAAAGTGTCAATATAGCCTTGGTTTCAAGGCCTTAATTTTAAAACCGTACATCAGAATGCTCTGAAATTACTGAGAGAAACACTGGATAGGTGATGTCTCCTCCAGACTTGGAATGAAGCTGGCATAACGTCAGGATTTCTATTTAGAGTAGCCTGAAAAAGAGAAGAATATGCCTTCTGAAAAGAGAAGAATATGCCTTTACTAGCCTGAAAAAGTGTCAATATAGCCTTGGTTTCAAGGCCTTAATTTTAAAACCGTACATCAGAATGCTCTGAAATTACCTGAGAGAAACACTGGATAGGTGATGTCCACCAGACTTGGAATGAAGCTGGCATAACGTCAGGATTCCTATTTAGAGTAGCCTGAAAAAGAGAAGAATATGCCTTTACTAGCCTGAAAAAGTGTCAATATAGCCTTGGTTTCAAGGCCTTAATTTTAAAACCGTACATCAGAATGCTCTGAAATTACCTGAGAGACACACTGGATAGGTGATGTCTCCTCCAGACTTGGAATGAAGCTGGAATAACGTCAGGATTTCTATTTAGAGTAGCCTGAAAAAGAGAAGAATATGCCTTTACTAGCCTGAAAAAGTGTCAATATAGCCTTGGTTTCAAGGCCTTAATTTTAAAACCGTACATCAGAATGCTCTGAAATTACCTGAGAGAAACACTGGATAGGTGATGTCCCCACCAGACTTGGAATGAAGCTGGCATAACGTCAAGATTTCTATTTAGAGTAGCCTGAAAAAGAGAAGAATATGCCTTCTGAAAAAAAGAAGAATATGCCTTTACTAGCCTGAAAAAGTGTCAATATAGCCTTGGTTTCAAGGCCTTAATTTTAAAACCGTACATCAGAATGCTCTGAAATTACCTGAGAGAAACACTGGATAGGTGATGTCCCCACCAGACTTGGAATGAAGCTGGCATAACGTCAGGATTCCTATTTAGAGTAGCCTGAAAAGAGAGAATATGCCTTCTGAAAAAGAGAAGAATATGCCTTTACTAGCCTGAAAAGTGTCAATATAGCCTTGGTTTCAAGGCCTTAATTTTAAAACCGTACATCAGAATGCTCTGAAATTATGAGAGAAACACTGGATAGGTGATGTCTCCTCCAGACTTGGAATGAAGCTGGAATAACGTCAGGATTCCTATTTAGAGTAGCCTGAAAAAGAGAAGAATATGCCTTTACTAGCCTGAAAAAGTGTCAATATAGCCTTGGTTTCAAGGCCTTAATTTTAAAACCGTACATCAGAATGCTCTGAAATTATGTGAGAGACACACTGGATAGGTGATGTCTCCTCCAGACTTGGATGAAGCTGGCATAACGTCAGGATTCCTATTTAGAGTAGCCTGAAAAAGAGAAGAATATGCCTTTACTAGCCTGAAAAAGTGTCAATATAGCCTTGGTTTCAAGGCCTTAATTTTAAAACCGTACATCAGAATGCTCTGAAATTACCTGAGAGAAACACTGGATAGGTGATGTCCCACCAGACTTGGAATGAAGCTGGCATAACGTCAGGATTCCTATTTAGAGTAGCCTGAAAAAGAGAAGAATATGCCTTTACTAGCCTGAAAAAGTGTCAATATAGCCTTGGTTTCAAGGCCTTAATTTTAAAACCGTACATCAGAATGCTCTGAAATTATGTGAGAGACACACTGGATAGGTGATGTCTCCTCAGACTTGGAATGAAGCTGGAATAACGTCAGGATTTCTATTTAGAGTAGCCTGAAAAAGAGAAGAATATGCCTTTACTAGCCTGAAAAAGTGTCAATATAGCCTTGGTTTCAAGGCCTTAATTTAAAACCGTACATCAGAATGCTCTGAAATTATGTGAGAGACACACTGGATAGGTGATGTCCTCCAGACTTGGAATGAAGCTGGCATAACGTCAGGATTTCTATTTAGAGTAGCCTGAAAAGAGAAGAATATGCCTTCTGAAAAAGAGAAGAATATGCCTTTACTAGCCTGAAAAAGTGTCAATATAGCCTTGGTTTCAAGGCCTTAATTTTAAAACCGTACATCAGAATGCTCTGAAATTACCTGAGAGACACACTGGATAGGTGATGTCTCCTCCAGACTTGGAATGAAGCTGGAATAACGTCAGGATTCTATTTAGAGTAGCCTGAAAAGAGAAGAATATGCCTTTACTAGCCTGAAAAAGTGTCAATATAGCCTTGGTTTCAAGGCCTTAATTTTAAAACCGTACATCAGAATGCTCTGAAATTACCTGAGAGACACACTGGATAGGTGATGTCTCCTCCAGACTTGGAATGAAGCTGGAATAACGTCAGGATTTCTATTTAGAGTAGCCTAAAAAGAGAAGAATATGCCTTTACTAGCCTGAAAAAGTGTCAATATAGCCTTGGTTTCAAGGCCTTAATTTTAAAACCGTACATCAGAATGCTCTGAAATACTTGAGAGACACACTGGATAGGTGATGTCTCCTCCAGACTTGGAATTAAGCTGGAATAACGTCAGGATTTCTATTTAGAGTAGCCTGAAAAAGAGAAGAATATGCCTTTACTAGCCTGAAAAAGTGTCAATATAGCCTTGGTTTCAAGGCCTTAATTTTAAAACCGTACATAAGAAGGCTCTGAAATTACCTGGGAGACACACTGGATAGGTGATGTCTCCTCCAGACTTGGAATTAAGCTGGAATAACGTCAGGATTTCTATTTAGAGTAGCCTGAAAAAGAGAAGAATATGCCTTCTGAAAAAGAGAAGAATTTGCCTTTACTAGCCTGAAAAAGTGTCAATATAGCCTTGGTTTCAAGGCCTTAATTGTAAAACCGTATATCAGAATGCTCTGAAATTACCTGAGAGAAACACTGGATAGGTGATGTCTCCACCAGACTTGGAATGAAGCTGGCATAACGTCAGGATTCCTATTTAGAGTAGCCTGAAAAAGAGAAGAATATGCCTTCTGAAAAAGAGAAGAATATGCCTTTACTAGCCTGAAAAAGTGTCAATATAGCCTTGGTTTCAAGGCCTTAATTTTAAAACCGTACATCAGAATGCTCTGAAATTACCTGAGAGACACACTGGATAGGTGATGTCTCCTCCAGACTTGGAATTAAGCTGGAATAACGTCAGGATTTCTATTTAGAGTAGCCTGAAAAAGAGAAGAATATGCCTTACTAGCCTGAAAAAGTGTCAATATAGCCTTGGTTTCAAGGCCTTAATTTAAAACCGTACATCAGAATGCTCTGAAATTACCTGAGAGAAACACTGGATAGGTGATGTCTCCACCAGACTTGGAATGAAGCTGGCATAACGTCAGGATTCCTATTTAGAGTAGCCTGAAAAAGAGAAGAATATGCCTTTACTAGCCTGAAAAAGTGTCAATATAGCCTTGGTTTCAAGGCCTTATTTTAAAACCGTACATCAGAATGCTCTGAAATTACCTGAGAGACACACTGGATAGGTGATGTCTCCACCAGACTTGAATGAAGCTGGCATAACGTCAGGATTCCTATTTAGAGTAGCCTGAAAAAGAGAAGAATATGCCTTTACTAGCCTGAAAAAGTGTCAATATAGCCTTGGTTTCAAGGCCTTAATTTTAAAACCGTACATCAGAATGCTCTGAAAATACCTGAGAGAGACACTGGATAGGATATGTCTCCACCAGACTTGGAATAAAGCTGGCATAACGTCAGGATTCCTATTTAGAGTAGCCTGAAAAAGAGAAGAATATGCCTTTACTAGCCTGAAAAAGTGTCAATATAGCCTTGGTTTCAAGGCCTTAATTTTAAAACCGTACATCAGAATGCTCTGAAATTACCTGAGAGAAACACTGGATAGGTGATGTCTCCACCAGACTTGGAATGAAGCTGGCATAACGTCAGGATTCCTATTTAGAGTAGCCTGAAAAAGAGAAGAATATGCCTTTACTAGCCTGAAAAAGTGTCAATATAGCCTTGGTTTCAAGGCCTTAATTTTAAAACCGTACATCAGAATGCTCTGAAATTACCTGAGAGACACACTGGATAGGTGATGTCTCCTCCAGACTTGGAATTAAGCTGGAATAACGTCAGGATTTCTATTTAGAGTAGCCTGAAAAAGAGAAGAATATGCCTTTACTAGCCTGAAAAAGTGTCAATATAGCCTTGGTTTCAAGGCCTTAATTTTAAAACCGTACATCAGAATGCTCTGAAATTACGTGAGAGACACACTGGATAGGTGATGTCTCCTCCAGACTTGGAATGAAGCTGGCATAACGTCAGGATTCCTATTTAGAGTAGCCTGAAAAAGAGAAGAATATGCCTTCTGAAAAAGAGAAGAATATGCCTTTACTAGCCTGAAAAAGTGTCAATATAGCCTTGGTTTCAAGGCCTTAATTTTAAAACCGTACATCAGAATGCTCTGAAATTACCTGAGAGACACACTGGATAGGTGATGTCTCCTCCAGACTTGGAATGAAGCTGGAATAACGTCAGGATTTCTATTTAGAGTAGCCTGAAAAAGAGAAGAATATGCCTTTACTAGCCTGAAAAAGTGTCAATATAGCCTTGGTTTCAAGGCCTTAATTTTAAAACCGTACATCAGAATGCTCTGAATTATGTGAGAGACACACTGGATAGGTGATGTCTCCTCCAGACTTGGAATTAAGCTGGAATAACGTCAGGATTTCTATTTAGAGTATATTGAAAAAGAGAAGAATATGCCTTCTGAAAAAGAGAAGAATATGCCTTTACTAGCCTGAAAAAGTGTCAATATAGCCTTGGTTTCAAGGCCTTAATTTTAAAACCGTACATCAGAATGCTCTGAAATTACCTGAGAGAAACACTGGATAGGTGATGTCCACACCAAACTTTGAATGAAGCTGGCATAACGTCAGGATTCCTATTTAGAGTAGCCTGAAAAAGAGAAGAATATGCCTTTACTAGCCTGAAAAAGTGTCAATATAGCCTTGGTTTCAAGGCCTTAATTTTAAAACCGTACATCAGAATGCTCTGAAATTATGTGAGAGACACACTGGATAGGTGATGTCTCCTCCAGACTTGGAAATAAGCTGGAATAACGTCAGGATTTCTATTTAGAGTAGCCTGAAAAAGAGAAGAAAATGCCTTTACTAGCCTGAAAAAGTGTCAATATAGCCTTGGTTTCAAGGCCTTCATTTTAAAACCGTACATCAGAATGCTCTGAAATTACCTGAGAGACACACTGGATAGGTGATGTCTCCTCCAGACTTGGAATGAAGCTGGCATAACGTCAGGATTTCTATTTAGAGTAGCCTGAAAAAGAGAAGAATATGCCTTTACTAGCCTGAAAAAGTGTCAATATAGCCTTGGTTTCAAGGCCTTAATTTTAAAACCGTACATCAGAATGCTCTGAAATTACCTGAGAGAAACACTGGATAGGTGATGTCCCCACCAGACTTGGAATGAAGCTGGCATAACGTCAGGATTCCTATTTAGAGTAGCCTGAAAAAGAGAAGAATATGCCTTTACTAGCCTGAAAAAGTGTCAATATAGCCTTGGTTTCAAGGCCTTAATTTTAAAACCGTACATCAGAATGCTCTGAAATTACCTGAGAGACACACTGGATAGGTGATGTCTCCACCAGACTTGGAATGAAGCTGGCATAACGTCAGGACTATTTAGGATTCCTGAAAAATTTAGAATATGTAGCCTGAAAAAGAGAAGAATATGCCTTTACTAGCCTGAAAAAGTGTCAATATAGCCTTGGTTTCAAGGCCTTAATTTTAAAACCGTACATCAGAATGCTCTGAAATTACCTGAGAGACACACTGGATAGGTGATGTCTCCTCCAGACTTGGAATTAAGCTGGAATAACGTCAGGATTTCTATTTAGAGTAGCCTGAAAAAGAGAAGAATATGCCTTTACTAGCCTGAAAAAGTGTCAATATAGCCTTGGTTTCAAGGCCTTAATTTTAAAACCGTACATCAGAAGGCTCTGAAATTACCTGAGAGACACACTGGATAGGTGATGTCTCCTCCAGACTTGGAATTAAGCTGGAATAACGTCAGGATTTCTATTTAGAGTAGCCTGAAAAAGAGAAGAATATGCCTTTACTAGCCTGAAAAAGTGTCAATATAGCCTTGGTTTCAAGGCCTTAATTTTAAAACCGTACATCAGAATGCTCTGAAATTACCTGAGAGAAACACTGGATAGGTGATGTCCCCACCAGACTTGGAATGAAGCTGGCATAACGTCAGGATTCCTATTTAGAGTAGCCTGAAAAAGAGAAGAATATGCCTTCTGAAAAGAGAAGAATATGCCTTTACTAGCCTGAAAAAGTGTCAATATAGCCTTGGTTTCAAGGCCTTAATTTTAAAACCGTACATCAGAATGCTCTGAAATTACCTGAGAGAAACACTGGATAGGTGATGTCTCCTCCAGACTTGGAATGAAGCTGGCATAACGTCAGGATTTCTATTTAGAGTAGCCTGAAAAAGAGAAGAATATGCCTTTACTAGCCTGAAAAAGTGTCAATATAGCCTTGGTTTCAAGGCCTTAATTTTAAAACCGTACATCAGAATGCTCTGAATTACCTGAGAGAAACACTGGATAGGTGATGTCCCACCAGACTTGGAATGAAGCTGGCATAACGTCAGGATTTCTATTTAGAGTAGCCTGAAAAAGAGAAGAATATGCCTTCTGAAAAAGAGAAGAATATGCCTTTACTAGCCTGAAAAAGTGTCAATATAGCCTTGGTTTCAAGGCCTTAATTTTAAAACCGTACATCAGAATGCTCTGAAATTACCTGAGAGACACACTGGATAGGTGATGTCTCCTCCAACTTGGAATGAAGCTGGCATAACGTCAGGATTTCTATTTAGAGTAGCCTGAAAAGAGAAGAATATGCCTTTACTAGCCTGAAAAAGTGTCAATATAGCCTTGGTTTCAAGGCCTTAATTTTAAAACCGTACATCAGAATGCTCTGAAATTATGTGAGAGACACACTGGATAGGTGATGTCTCCTCCAGACTTGGAATTAAGCTGGCATAACGTCAGGATTCCTATTTAGAGTAGCCTGAAAAAGAAGAAAAAGAGAAGAATATGCCTTTACTAGCCTGAAAAAGTGTCAATATAGCCTTGGTTTCAAGGCCTTAATTTTAAAACCGTACATCAGAATGCTCTGAAATTATGTGAGAGACACACTGGATAGGTGATGTCCCCACCAGACTTGGAATGAAGCTGGCATAACGTCAGGATTCCTATTTAGAGTAGCCTGAAAAAGAGAAGAATAGCCTTCTGAAGAGAATATGCCTTTACTAGCCTGAAAAAGTGTCAATATAGCCTTGGTTTCAAGGCCTTAATTTTAAAACCGTACATCAGAATGCTCTGAATTTACCTGAGAGACACACTGGATAGGTGATGTCTCCTCCAGACTTGGAATGAAGCTGGCATAACGTCAGGATTCCTATTTAGAGTAGCCTGAAAAAGAGAAGAATATGCCTTTACTAGCCTGAAAAAGTGTCAATATAGCCTTGGTTTCAAGGCCTTAATTTTAAAACCGTACATCAGAATGCTCTGAAATTACCTGAGAGAAACACTGGATAGGTGATGTCCCCACCAGACTTGGAATTAAGCTGGAATAACGTCAGGATTTCTATTTAGAGTAGCCTGAAAAAGAGAAGAATATGCCTTTACTAGCCTGAAAAAGTGTCAATATAGCCTTGGTTTCAAGGCCTTAATTTTAAAACCGTACATCAGAATGCTCTGAAATTATGTGAGAGACACACTGGATAGGTGATGTCTCCTCCAGACTTGGAATGAAGCTGGCATAACGTCAGGATATTGTAGCCTGAAAGAGAGTAGCCTTCTGAAAAAGAGAAGAATATGCCTTTACTAGCCTGAAAAAGTGTCAATATAGCCTTGGTTTCAAGGGCTTAATTTTAAAACCGTACATCAGAATGCTCTGAAATTACCTGAGAGACACACTGGATAGGTGATGTCTCCTCCAGACTTGGAATTAAGCTGGAATAACGTCAGGATTTCTATTTAGAGTAGCCTGAAAAAGAGAAGAATATGCCTTTACTAACCTGAAAAAGTGTCAATATATTCTTGGTTTCAAGGCCTTAATTTTAAAACCGTACACCAGAATGCTCTGAAATTACCTGAGAGAAACACTGGATAGGTGATGTCCCCACCAGACTTGGAATTAAGCTGGAATAACGTCAGGATTCCTATTTAGAGTAGCCTGAAAAAGAGAAGAATATGCCTTCTGAAAAAGAGAAGAATATGCCTTTACTAGCCTGAAAAAGTGTCAATATAGCCTTGGTTTCAAGGCCTTAATTTTAAAACCGTACATCAGAATGCTCTGAAATTACCTGAGAGAAACACTGGATAGGTGATGTCCACACCAGACTTTGAATGAAGCTGGCATAACGTCAGGATTCCTATTTAGAGTATCCTGAAAAAGAGAAGAATATGCCTTTACTAGCCTGAAAAAGTGTCAATATAGCCTTGGTTTCAAGGCCTTAATTTTAAAACCGTACATCAGAATGCTCTGAAATTACCTGAGAGAAACACTGGATAGGTGATGTCCACAACAAACTTTGAATGAAGCTGGCATAACGTCAGGATTCCTATTTAGAGTAGCCTGAAAAAGAGAAGAATATGCCTTCTGAAAAAGAGAAGAATAAGCCTTTACTAGCCTGAAAAAGTGTCAATATAGCCTTTGTTTCAAGGCCTTAATTTTAAAACCGTACATCAGAATGGTCTGAAATTATGTGAGAGACACACTGGATAGGTGATGTCTCCTCCAGACTTGGAATTAAGCTGGAATAACGTCAGGATTTCTATTTAGAGTAGCCTGAAAAAGAGAAGAATATGCCTTTACTAGCCTGAAAAAGTGTTTATATAGCCATGGTTTCAAGGCCTTAATCTTAAAACCGTACATCAGAATGCTCTGAATTTATGTGAGAGACACACTGGATAGGTGATGTCTCCTCCAGACTTGGAATGAAGCTGGCATAACGTCAGGATTCCTATTTAGAGTAGCCTGAAACAGAGAAGAATATGTCTTCTGAAAAAGAGAAGAATATGCCTTTACTAGCCTGAAAAAGTGTCAATATAGCCTTGGTTTCAAGGCCTTAATTTTAAAACCGTACACCAGAATGCTCTGAAATTACCTGAGAGAAACACTGGATAGGTGATGTCCCCACCAGACTTGGAATGAAGCTGGCATAACGTCAGGATTCCTATTTAGAGTAGCCTGAAAAAGAGAAGAATAAGCCTTCTGAAAAAGAGAAGAATATGCCTTTACTAGCCTGAAAAAGTGTTTATATAGCCATGGTTTCAAGGCCTTAATCTTATAACCGTACATCAGAATGCTCTGAATTTATGTGAGAGACACACTGGATTGGTGATGTCTCCTCCAGACTTGTAATGAAGCTGGCATAACGTCAGGATTCCTATTTAGAGTAGCCTGAAAAAGAGAAGAATATGCCTTTACTAGCCTGAAAAAGTGTCAATATAGCCTTTGTTTCAAGGCCTTAATTTTAAAACCGTACACCAGAATGCTCTGAAATTACCTGAGAGAAACACTGGATAGGTGATGTCCCCACCAGACTTGGAATTAAGCTGGAATAACGTCAGGATTTCTATTTAGAGTAGCCTGAAAAAGAGAAGAATATGCCTTTACTAGCCTGAAAAAGTGTCAATATAGCCTTGGTTTCAAGGCCTTAATTTTAAAACCGTACATCAGAATGCTGTGAAATTATGTGAGAGCCACACTGGATAGGTGATGTCTCCTCCAGACTTGGAATGAAGCTGGCATAACGTCAGGATTCTTATTAAGAGTAGCCTGAAAAAGAGAAGAATATGCCTTCTGAAAAAGAGAAGAATATGCCTTTACTAGCCTGAAAAAGTGTCAATATAGCCTTGGTTTCAAGGCCTTAATTTTAAAACCGAACATCAGAATGCTCTGAATATATGTGAGAGACACACTGGATAGGTGTTGTCTCCTCCAGACTTGGAATTAAGCTGGAATAACGTCAGGATTTCTATTTAGAGTAGCCTGAAAAAGAGAAGAATATGCCTTTACTAGCCTGAAAAAGTGTCAATATAGCCTTGGTTTTAAGGCCTTAATTTTAAAACCGTACATCAGAATGCTCTGAAATTACCTGAGAGAAACACTGGATAGGTGATGTCCCCACCAGACTTGGAATGAAGCTGGCATAACGTCAGGATTCCTATTTAGAGTAGCCTGAAAAAGAGAAGAATATGCCTTTTGAAAAAGAGAAGAATATGCCTTTACTAGCCTGAAAAAGTGTCAATATAGCCTTGGTTTCAAGGCCTTAATTTTAAAACCGTACTTCAGAATGCTCTGAAATTACCTGAGGGAAACAATGGATAGGTGATGTCCCCACCAGACTTGGAATGAAGCTGGAATAACGTCAGGATTTCTATTTAGAGTAGCCTGAAAAAGAGAAGAATATGCCTTTACTAGCCTGAAAAAGTGTTTATATAGCCATGGTTTCAAGGCCTTAATCTTAAAACCGTACATCAGAATGCTCTGAATTTATGTGAGATACACACTGGATAGGTGATGTCTCCTCCAGACTTGGAATGAAGCTGGCATAACGTCAGGATTCCTATTTAGAGTAGCCTGAAAAAGAGAAGAATATGTCTTCTGAAAAAGAGAAGAATATGCCTTTACTAGCCTGAAAAAGTGTCAATATAGCCTTGGTTTCAAGGCCTTAATTTTAAAACCGTACACCAGAATGCTCTGAAATTACCTGAGAGAAACACTGGATAGGTGATGTCCCCACCAGACTTGGAATTAAGCTGGAATAACGTCAGGATTTCTATTTAGAGTAGCCTGAAAAAGAGAAGAATATGCCTTTACTAGCCTGAAAAAGTGTCAATATAGCCTTGGTTTCAAGGCCTTAATTTTAAAACCGTACATCAGAATGCTCTGAAATTATGTGAGAGACACACTGGATAGGTGATGTCTCCTCCAGACTTGGAATTAAGCTGGAATAACGTCAGGATTTCTATTTAGAGTAGCCTGAAAAAGAGAAGAATATGCCTTTACTAGCCTGAAAAAGTGTCAATATAGCCTTGGTTTCAAGGCCTTAATTTTAAAATCGTACATCAGAATGCTCTGAAATTACCTGAGGGAAACAATGGATAGGTGATGTCCCCACCAGACTTGGAATGAAGCTGGCATAATGTCAGGATTCCTATTTAGAGTAGCCTGAAAAAGAGAAGAATATGCCTTCTGAAAAAGAGAAGAATATGCCTTTACTAGCCTGAAAAAGTGTCAATATAGCCTTGGTTTCAAGGCCTTAATTTTAAAACCGTACATCAGAATGCTCTGAATTTATGTGAGAGACATAATTTTCATTGCATTCTGATGTACATAGTTTCATTGCATTCTGATGTACGGTCTCAAAATTAAGGCCTTAAAACCAAGGCTATATTGACACTTTTTCAGGCTCGTAAAGGCATAATCTTCTCTTTTTCAGGCTACTCTAAATAGGAATCCTGACGTTATTCCAGCGTAATTCCAAGTCTGCAGGAGACATCACCTATCGAGTGTGTCTCTCAGGTAATTTCAGAGCATTCTGATGTACAATTTTAAAATTAAGGCCTTAAAACCAAAGCTATACTGACAATTTTTCAGGCTCGTAAAGGCATAATCTTCTCTTTTTCAGGCTACTCTAAATAGGAATCCTGACCTTATTCCAGCGTAATTCTGAGTCTGGAGGAGACATCACCTATCCAGTGTGTCTCTCAGGTAATTTCAGAGCATTCTGATATACAATTTTAAAATTAAGGCCTTAAAACCAAGGCTATACTGACACTTTTTTAGGCTATTAAAGGCATATTCTTCTCTTTTTCAGGCTACTCTAAATAGGAATCCTGACGTTATTCCAGCGTATTTCCAAGTCTGGAGGAGACATCACCTATCCAGTGTGTCTCTCAGGTAAGTTTAGAGCATTCTGATTTACGGTTTTAAAATAAAGGACTTAAAACCACGGCTATACTGACACTTTTTAAGGCTATTAAAGACATATTCTTCTCTTTTTCAGGCTACTCTAAAAAAGGAATCCTGACGTTATTTTAGCTTCATTCCGAGTCTGGTGGAGACGTCACCTATCCAGTGTGTCTCTCACATAATTTCAGAGCATTCTAATTTACGGTTTTAAAATTAAGGCCTTAAAGCCAAGGCTATATTAACACTTTTCAGGCTAGTAAAGGCATATTTTTCTTTTTCAGAAGGCATATTTTTCTCTTATTCAGGGTACTCTAAAAAAGAATCCTGACGTTATGCCAGCTTCATTCCAAGACTGGTGGGGACAACACCTATCCAGTGTTTCTCTCAGGTAATTTCAGAGCATTCTGATGCACGGTTTTAAAATTAAGGCCTTAAAACCAAGGCTATACTGACACTTTTTCAGAAAATTAAAGGCATATACTTCTCTTTTTCAGGCTACTCTAAATAGGAACCCTGATGTTATTCCAGCGTAATTCCAAGTCTGGAGGAGACATCACCAATCCAGTGTGTTTCTCAGGTAATTTTAGAGCATTCTGATTCACGGTTTTAAAATAAAGACCTTAAAACCAAGGCTATTCTGACACTTTTTCAGGCTATTAAAGGCATATTCTACTCTTTTTCAGGCTACTCTAAAAAGGAAGGCTGACGTTATTCCAGCTTCATTCCAAGTCTGGAGGAGACATCACCTATCCAGTGTGTCTCTCAGATAATTTCAGAGCATTCTGATGTACGGTTTTAAAATTAAGGCCTTAAACCCAAGGCTATATTGACACTTTTTCAGGCTCGTAAAGGCATAATCTTCTCTTTTTCAGGCTACTCTAAAAAGGAATCCTGACGTTATTCCAGCTTCATTCGAAGTCTGGAGGAGACATCACCTATCCAGTGTGTCTCTCACATAATTTCAGAGAATTCTGATGTACGGTTTTAAAATTAAGGCCTTAAACCCAAGGCTATATTAACACTTTTTCAGGCTCGTAAAGGCATAATCTTCTCTTTTTCAGGCTACTCTAAATAGGAATCCTGACGTTATTTCAGCGTAATTCCAAGTCTGGATGAGACATCACCTATCCAGTGTGTCCTTCAGGTAATTTCAGAGCATTCTGATGTACGGTTTCAAAATAAAGGCCTTAAAACCACGGCTATACTGACACTTTTTCAGGCTCGTAAAGGCATATTCTTCTCTTTTTCAGGCTACTCTAAAAAGGAATCCTGACGTTATTCCAGCTTCATTCCAAGTCTGGAGGAGACATCACCTATCCAGTGTGTCTCTCAGGTAATTTCAGAGCATTCTGATGTACAATTTTAAAATTAAGGCCTTCAAACCAAAGCTATACTGACACTTTTTCAGGCTCGTAAAGGCATAATCTTCTCTTTTTCAGGCTACTCTAAATAGGAATCCTGACCTTATTCCAGCGTAATTCCGAGTCTGGAGGAGACATCACCTATCCAGTGTGTCTCTCAGGTAATTTCAGAGCATTCTGATGTACAATTTTAAAATTAAGGCCTTAAAACCAAGGCTATACTGACACTTTTTTAGGCTATTAAAGGCATATTCTTCTCTTTTTCAGGCTACTCTAAATAGGAATCCTGACGTTATTCCAGCGTATTTCCAAGTCTGGAGGAGACATCACCTATCCAGTGTGTCTCAGGTAAGTTTAGAGCATTCTGATTTACGGTTTTAAAATAAAGGACTTAAAACCACGGCTATACTGACACTTTTTAAGGCTATTAAAGACATATTCTTCTCTTTTTCAGGCTACTCTAAAAAAGGAATCCTGACGTTATTTTAGCTTCATTCCGAGTCTGGTGGAGACGTCACCTATCCAGTGTGTCTCTCACATAATTTCAGAGCATTCTAATTTACGGTTTTAAAATTAAGGCCTTAAAGCCAAGGCTATATTAACACTTTTCAGGCTAGTAAAGGCATATTCTTCTTTTTCAGAAGGCATATTTTTCTCTTATTCAGGGTACTCTAAAAAAGAATCCTGACGTTATGCCAGCTTCATTCCAAGACTGGTGGGGACAACACCTATCCAGTGTTTCTCTCAGGTAATTTCAGAGCATTCTGATGCACGGTTTTAAAATTAAGGCCTTAAAACCAAGGCTATACTGACACTTTTTCAGAAAATTAAAGGCATATACTTCTCTTTTTCAGGCTACTCTAAATAGGAACCCTGATGTTATTCCAGCGTAATTCCAAGTCTGGAGGAGACATCACCAATCCAGTGTGTTTCTCAGGTAATTTTAGAGCATTCTGATTCACGGTTTTAAAATAAAGACCTTAAAACCAAGGCTATTCTGACACTTTTTCAGGCTATTAAAGGCATATTCTACTCTTTTTCAGGCTACTCTAAAAAGGAATGCTGACGTTATTCCAGCTTCATTCCAAGTCTGCAGGAGACATCACCTATCCAGTGTGTCTCTCAGATAATTTCAGAGCATTCTAATGTACGGTTTTAAAATTAAGGCCTTAAACCCAAGGCTAAATTGACACTTTTTCTGGCTCGTAAAGGCATAATCTTCTCTTTTTCAGGCTACTCTAAAAAGGAATCCTGACGTTATTCCAGCTTCATTCGAAGTCTGGAGGAGACATCACCTATCCAGTGTGTCTCTCACATAATTTCAGAGAATTCTGATGTACGGTTTTAAAATTAAGGCCTTAAACCCAAGGCTATATTAACACTTTTTCAGGCTCGTAAAGGCATAATCTTCTCTTTTTCAGGCTACTCTAAATAGGAATCCTGACGTTATTTCAGCGTAATTCCAAGTCTGGATGAGACATCACCTATCCATTGTGTCCTTCAGGTAATTTCAGAGCATTCTGATGTACGGTTTCAAAATAAAGGCCTTAAAACCACGGCTATACTGACACTTTTTCAGGCTCGTAAAGGCATATTCTTCTCTTTTTCAGGCTACTCTAAAAAGGAATCCTGACGTTATTCCAGCTTCATTCCAAGTCTGGAGGAGACATCACCTATCCAGTGTGTCTCTCAGGTAATTTCAGAGCATTCTGATGTACGGTTTTAAAATTAAGGCCTTAAACCCAAGGCTATATTGACACTTTTTCAGGCTCGTAAAGGCATAATCTTCTCTTTTTCAGACTACTCTAAATAGGAATCCTGACGTTATTCCAGCGTAATTCCAAGTCTGGAAGAGTCATCACCTATCCAGTGTGTACCTCAGGTAATTTCAGAGCATTCTGATGTACAATTTTAAAATTAAGGCCTTAAACCCAAGGCTCTATTGACACTTTTTTCAGGCTCGTAAAGGCATAATCTTCTCTTTTTCAGGCTACTCTAAATAGGAATCCTGACGTTATTCCAGCATAATTCCGAGTCTGGAGGAGACATCACCTATCCAGTGTGGGTCTCACATAGTTTCATTGCATTCTAATGTACGGTTTCAAAATTAAGGCCTTAAAACCAAGGCTATATTGAAACTTTTTCAGGCTCGTAAAGGCATATTCTTCTCTTTTTCAGGCTACTCTAAAAAGGAATCCTGACGTTATTCCAGCTTAATTCCAAGTCTGGAGGAGACATCACCTATCCAGTGTGTCTCTCACATAATTTCAGAGCATTCTGATGTACGGTTTTAAAATTAAGGCCTTGAAACCAAGGCTATATTGACACTTTTTCAGGCTAGTAAAGGCATATTCTTCTCTTTTTCAGAAGGCATATTCTTCTCTTTCTCAGGCTACTCTAAATAGGAATCCTGACTTTATGCCAGCTTCATTCCAAGTCTGGTGGGGACATCACCTATCCATTGTTTCTTTCAGGTAATTTCAGAGCCTTCTGATGTACGGTTTTAAAATTAAGGCCTTGAAACCAAGGCTATATTGACACTTTTTCAGGCTAGTAAAGGCATATTCTTCTCTTTTTCAGAAGGCATATTATTCTCTTTTTCAGGCTACTCTAAATAGGAATCCTGACGTTATTCCAGCTTAATTCCAAGTCTGGAGGAGATATCACCTATCCAGTGTGTCTCTCAGGTAATTTCAGAGCAATCTGATGCACGGTTTTAAAATTAAGGCCTTAAACCCAAGGCTATATTGACACTTTTTCAGGCTAGTAAAGGCATAATCTTCTCTTTTTCAGGCTACTCTAAATAGGAATCCTGACGTTATTTCAGCGTAATTCCAAGTCTGGAAGAGACAGCATCTATCCAGTGTGTCCCTCAGGTAATTTCAGAGCATTCTGATGTACGGTTTCAAGATAAAGGCCGTAACCCAAGGCTATATTGACACATTTTCAGGCTAGTAAAGGCATAATCTTCTCTTTTTCAGGCTACTCTAAAAAGGAATCCTGACGTTATTCCAGCTTCATTCCAAGTCTGGAGGAGACATCACCTATCCAGTGTGTCTCTCACATAATTTCAGAGAATTCTGATTTACGGTTTTAAAATTAAGGCCTTAAACCCAAGGCTATATTGACACTTTTTCAGGCTAGTAAAGGCATAATCTTCTCTTTTTCAGGCTACTCTAAATAGGAATCCTGACGTTATTTCAGCGTAATTCCAAGTCTGGAAGAGACAGCACCTATCCAGTGTGTCCCTCAGGTAATTTCAGAGCATTCTGATGTACGGTTTCAAGATAAAGGCCTTAAAACCAAGGCTAAATTGACACTTTTTCAGGCTAGTAAAGGCATATTCTTCTCTTTTTCAGGCTAATCTAAAAAGGAATCCTGACGTTATTCCAGTGTAATTCCAAGTCTGGAAGAGACAGCACCTATCCAGTGTGTCCCTCAGGTAATTTCAGAGCATTCTGATGTACGGTTTCAAAATAAAGGCCTTAAAACCAAGGCTATACTGACACTTTTTCAGGCTATTAAAGGCATATTCTTCTCTTTTTCAGGCTACTCTAAAAAGGAATCCTGACGTTATTCCAGCTTCATTCCAAGTCTGGAGGAGACATCATCTATCCAGTGTGTCTCTCACATAATTTCAGAGCATTCTGATGTACGGTTTTAAAATTAAGGCCTTAAACCCAAGGCTATATTGACACTTTTTCAGGCTCGTAAAGGCATAATCTTCTCTTTTTCAGGCTACTCTAAATAGGAATCCTGACGTTATTCCAGCTTCATTCCAAGTCTAGAGGAGACATCACCTATCCAGTGTGTGTCTCACATAGTTTCATTGCATTCTGATGTACTGTTTCAAAATTAAGGCCTTAAAACCAAGGCTATATTGACACTTTTTCAGGCTTGTAAAGGCATATTCTTCTCTTTTTCAGGCTACTCTAAATAGGAATCCTGATGTTATTCCAGCGTAATTCCAAGTCTGGAGGAGACATCACCTATCCAGTGTGTCCCTCAGGTAATTTCAGAGCATTCTAATGTACTATTTTAAAATTAAGGCCTTAAAACCAAGGCTATATTGACACTCTTTCATGCTAGTAAAGGCATATTCTTCTCTTTTTCAGACTACTCTAAATAGGAATCCTGACGTTATTCCAGCTTCATTCCGAGTCTGGAGGAGACATCACCTATCCAGTGTGTGTCTCACATAGTTTCATTGCATTCTGATGTACGGTTTCAAAATTAAGGCCTTAAAACCAAGGCTATATTGAAACTTTTTCAGGCTCGTAAAGGCATATTCTTCTCTTTTTCAGGCTACTCTAAAAAGGAATCCTGACGTTATTCCAGCTTCATTCCAAGTCTGGAGGAGACATCACCTATCCAGTGTGTCTCTCACATAATTTCAGAGAATTCTGATGTACGGTTTTAAAATTAAGGCCTTAAACCCAAGGCTATATTGACACTTTTTCAGGCTAGTAAAGGCATAATCTTCTCTTTATCAGGCTACTCTAAATAGGAATCCTGACGTTATTTCAGTGTAATTCCAAGTCTGGAAGAGACAGCACCTATCCAGTGTGTCCCTCAGGTAATTTCAGAGCATTCTGATGTACGGTTTCAAGATAAAGGCCTTAAACCCAAGGCTATATTGACACATTTTCAGGCTAGTAAAGGCATAATCTTCTCTTTTTCAGGCTACTCTAAAAAGGAATCCTGACGTTATTCCAGCTTCATTCCAAGTCTGGAGGAGACATCACCTATCCAGTGTGTCTCTCACATAATTTCAGAGCATTCTGATGTACGGTTTTAAAATTAAGGCCTTAAACCCAAGGCTATATTGACACTTTTTCAGGCTCGTAAAGGCATAATCTTCTCTTTTTCAGGCTACTCTAAATAGGAATCCTGACGTTATTCCAGCGTAAATCCAAGTCTGGAAGAGACATCACCTATCCAGTGTGTACCTCAGGTAATTTCAGAGCATTCTGATGTACAATTTTAAAATTAAGGCCTTAAACCCAAGGCTATATTGACACTTTTTCAGGCTCGTAAAGGCATAATCTTCTCTTTTTCAGGCTACTCTAAATAGCAATCCTGACGTTATTCCAGCTTCATTCCAAGTCTAGAGGAGACATCACCTATCCAGTGTGTGTCTCACATAGTTTCATTGCATTCTGATGTACGGTTTCAAAATTAAGGCCTTAAAACCAAGGCTATATTGAAACTTTTTCAGGCTCGTAAAGGCATATTCTTCTCTTTTTCAGGCTACTCTAAAATGGAATCCTGACGTTATTCCAGCTTCATTCCAAGTCTGGAGGAGACATCACCTATCCAGTGTGTCTCTCACATAATTTCAGAGAATTCTGATTTACGGTTTTAAAATTAAGGCCTTAAACCCAAGGCTATATTGACACTTTTTCAGGCTAGTAAAGGCATAATCTTCTCTTTTTCAGGCTACTCTAAATAGGAATCCTGACGTTATTTCAGCGTAATTCCAAGTCTGGAAGAGACAGCACCTATCCAGTGTGTCCCTCAGGTAATTTCAGAGCATTCTGATGTACGGTTTCAAGATAAAGGCCTTAAAACCAAGGCTAAACTGACACTTTTTCAGGCTAGTAAAGGCATATTCTTCTCTTTTTCAGGCTAATCTAAAAAGGAATCCTGACGTTATTTCAGTGTAATTCCAAGTCTGGAAGAGACAGCACCTATCCAGTGTGTCTCTCACATAATTTCAGAGCATTCTGATGTACGGTTTTAAAATTAAGGCCTTAAACCCAAGGCTATATTGACACTTTTTCAGGCTCGTAAAGGCATAATCTTCTCTTTTTCAGGCTACTCTAAATAGGAATCCTGACGTTATTCCAGCTTCATTCCAAGTCTAGAGGAGACATCACCTATCCAGTGTGTCCCTCAGGTAATTTCAGAGCATTCTGATGTACGGTTTCAAGATAAAGGCCTTAAAACCAAGGCTATACTGACACTTTTTCAGGCTATTAAAGGCATATTCTTCTCTTTTTCAGGCTACTCTAAAAAGGAATCCTGACGTTATTTCAGCGTAATTCCAAGTCTAGAAGAGACAGCACCTATCCAGTGTGTCCCTCAGGTAATTTCAGAGCATTCTGATGTACGGTTTCAAAATAAAGGCCTTAAACCCAAGGCTATATTGACACTTTTTCAGGCTCGTAAAGGCATAATCTTCTCTTTTTCAGGCTACTCTAAATAGGAATCCTGACGTTATTCCAGCTTCATTCCGAGTCTGGAGGAGACATCACCTATCCAGTGTGTGTCTCACATAGTTTCATTGCATTCTTATGTACGGTTTCAAAATTAAGGCCTTAAAACCAAGGCTATACTGACACTTTTTCAGGCTAGTAAAGGCATAATCTTCTCTTTTTCAGGCTACTCTAAATAGGAATCCTGACGATATTCCAGCGTAATTCCAAGTCTAGAAGAGACAGCACCTATCCAGTGTGTCCCTCAGGTAATTTCAGAGCATTCTGATGTACGGTTTCAAAATAAAGGCCTTAAAACCAAGGCTATACTGACACTTTTTCAGGCTATTAAAGGCATATTCTTCTCTTTTTCAGGCTACTCTAAAAAGGAATCCTGACGTTATTCCAGCTTCATTCCAAGTCTGGAGGAGACATCATCTATCCAGTGTGTCTCTCACATAATTTCAGAGCATTCTGATGTACGGTTTTAAAATTAAGGCCTTAAACCCAAGGCTATATTGACACTTTTTCAGGCTCGTAAAGGCATAATCTTCTCTTTTTCAGGCTACTCTAAATAGGAATCCTGACGTTATTCCAGCTTCATTCCAAGTCTAGAGGAGACATCACCTATCCAGTGTGTGTCTCACATAGTTTCATTGCATTCTGATGTACTGTTTCAAAATTAAGGCCTTAAAACCAAGGCTATATTGACACTTTTTCAGGCTTGTAAAGGCATATTCTTCTCTTTTTCAGACTACTCTAAATAGGAATCCTGATGTTATTCCAGCGTAATTCCAAGTCTGGAGGAGACAACACCTATCCAGTGTGTACCTCAGGTAATTTCAGAGCATTCTAATGTACTATTTTAAAATTAAGACCTTAAAACCAAGGCTATATTGACACTTTTTCATGCTAGTAAAGGCATATTCTTCTCTTTTTCAGACTACTCTAAATAGGAATCCTGAAGTTAGTCCAGCTTCATTCCGAGTCTGGAGGAGACATCACCTATCCAGTGTGTGTCTCACATAGTTTCATTGCATTCTGATGTACGGTTTCAAAATTAAGGCCTTAAAACCAAGGCTATATTGAAACTTTTTCAGGCTCGTAAAGGCATATTCTTCTCTTTTTCAGGCTACTCTAAAAAGGAATCCTGACGTTATTCCAGCTTCATTCCAAGTCTGGAGGAGACATCACCTATCCAGTGTGTCTCTCACATAATTTCAGAGAATTCTGATGTACGGTTTTAAAATTAAGGCCTTAAACCCAAGGCTATATTGACACTTTTTCAGGCTAGTAAAGGCATAATCTTCTCTTTTTCAGGCTACTCTAAATAGGAATCCTGACGTTATTTCAGTGTAATTCCAAGTCTGGAAGAGACAGCACCTATCCAGTGTGTCCCTCAGGTAATTTCAGAGCATTCTGATGTACGGTTTCAAGATAAAGGCCTTAAAACCAAGGCTATACTGACACTTTTTCAGGCTATTAAAGGCATATTCTTCTCTTTTTCAGGCTACTCTAAAAAGGAATCCTGACGTTATTCCAGCTTCATTCCAAGTCTGGAGGAGACATTACCTATCCAGTGTGTCTCTCACATAATTTCAGAGAATTCTGATGTACGGTTTTAAAATTAAGGCCTTAAACCCAAGGCTATATTGACACTTTTTCAGGCTCGTAAAGGCATAATCTTCTCTTTTTCAGGCTACTCTAAATAGGAATCCTGACGTTATTCCAGCTTCATTCCAAGTCAAGAGGAGACATCACCTATCCAGTGTGTGTCTCACATAGTTTCATTGCATTCTGATGTACTGTTTCAAAATTAAGGCCTTAAAACCAAGGCTATATTGACACTTTTTCAGGCTTGTAAAGGCATATTCTTCTCTTTTTCAGGCTACTCTAAATAGGAATTCTGACGTTATTCCAGCTTCATTCCAAGTCTGTAGGAGACATCACCTATCCAGTGTGTCTCTCACATAATTTCAGAGAATTCTGATGTACGGTTTTATAATTAAGGCCTTAAACCCAAGGCTATATTGACACTTTTTCAGGCTAGTAAAGGCATAATCTTCTCTTTTTCAGGCTACTCTAAATAGGAATTCTGACGTTATTTCAGCGTAATTCCAAGTCTGGAGGAGACATCACCTATCCAGTGTGTCCCTCAGGTAATTTCAGAGCATTCTAATGTACTATTTTAAAATTAAGGCCTTAAAACCAAGGCTATATTGACACTCTTTCATGCTAGTAAAGGCATATTCTTCTCTTTTTCAGACTACTCTAAATAGGAATTCTGACGTTATTCCAGCTTCATTCCAAGTCTGTAGGAGACATCACCTATCCAGTGTGTGTCTCACATAGTTTCATTGCATTCTGATGTACTGTTTCAAAATTAAGGCCTTAAACCCAAGGCTATATTGACACTTTTTCAGGCTAGTAAAGGCATATTCTTCTCTTTTTCAGGCTACTCTCAATAGGAATCCTGATGTTATTCCAGCGTAATTCCAAGTCTGGAGGAGACATCACCTATCCAGTGTGTCCCTCAGGTAATTTCAGAGCATTCTAATGTACTATTTTAAAATTAAGGCCTTAAAACCAAGGCTATATTGACACTCTTTCATGCTAGTAAAGGCATATTCTTCTCTTTTTCAGACTACTCTAAATAGGAATCCTGACGTTATTCCAGCTTCATTCCGAGTCTGGAGGAGACATCACCTATCCAGTGTGTGTCTCACATAGTTTCATTGCATTCTGATGTACGGTTTCAAAATTAAGGCCTTAAAACCAAGGCTATATTGAAACTTTTTCAGGCTCGTAAAGGCATATTCTTCTCTTTTTCAGGCTACTCTAAAAAGGAATCCTGATGTTATTCCAGCGTAATTCCAAGTCTGGAGGAGACATCACCTATCCAGTGTGTCCCTCAGGTAATTTCAGAGCATTCTAATGTACTATTTCAAAATTAAGGCCTTAAAACCAAGGCTATATTGAAACTTTTTCAGGCTCGTAAAGGCATATTCTTCTCTTTTTCAGGCTACTCTAAAAAGGAATCCCGACGTTATTCCAGCTTCATTCCAAGTCTGGAGGAGACATCACCTATCCAGTGTGTCTCTCACATAATTTCAGAGAATTCTGATGTACGGTTTTAAAATTAAGGCCTTAAACCCAAGGCTATATTGACACTTTTTCAGGCTAGTAAAGGCATAATCTTCTCTTTTTCAGGCTACTCTAAATAGGAATCCTGACGTTATTTCAGTGTAATTCCAAGTCTGGAAGAGACAGCACCTATCCAGTGTGTCCCTCAGGTAATTTCAGAGCATTCTGATGTACGGTTTCAAGATAAAGGCCTTAAAACCAAGGCTATACTGACACTTTTTCAGGCTATTAAAGGCATATTCTTCTCTTTTTCAGGCTACTCTAAAAAGGAATCCTGACGTTATTCCAGCTTCATTCCAAGTCTGGAGGAGACATCACCTATCCAGTGTGTCTCTCACATAATTTCAGAGAATTCTAATGTACGGTTTTAAAATTAAGGCCTTAAAACCAAGGCTATATTGACACTTTTTCAGGCTAGTAAAGGCATAATCTTCTCTTTTTCAGGCTACTCTAAATAGGAATTCTGACGTTATTTCAGCGTAATTCCAAGTCTGGAAGAGACAGCACCTATCCAGTGTGTCCCTCAGGTAATTTCAGAGCATTCTGATGTACGGTTTCAAAATAAAGGCCTTAAACCCAAGGCTATATTGACACTTTTTCAGGCTCGTAAAGGCATAATCTTCTCTTTTTCAGGCTACTCTAAATAGGAATCCTGACGTTATTCCAGCGTAATTCCAAGTCTGGAAGAGACATCACCTATCCAGTGTGTCCCTCAGGTAATTTCAGAGCATTCTGATGTACGGTTTTAAAATAAAGGCCTTAAACCCAAGGCTATATTGACACTTTTTCAGGCTAGTAAAGGCATAATCTTCTCTTTTTCAGGCTACTCTAAATAGGAATTCTGACATTATTTCAGCGTAATTCCAAGTCTAGAAGAGACAGCACCTATCCAGTGTGTCCCTCAGGTAATTTCAGAGCATTCTGATGTACGGTTTCAAAATAAAGGCCTTAAACCCAAGGCTATATTGACACTTTTTCAGGCTCGTAAAGGCATAATCTTCTCTTTTTCAGGCTACTCTAAATACGAATCCTGACGTTATTCCAGCTTCATTCCAAGTCTAGAGGAGACATCACCTATCCAGTGTGTGTCTCACATAGTTTCATTGCATTCTGATGTACTGTTTCAAAATTAAGGCCTTAAAACCAAGGCTATATTGACACTTTTTCAGGCTTGTAAAGGCATATTCTTCTCTTTTTCAGGCTACTCTAAATAGGAATCCTGACGTTATTCCAGCGTAATTCCAAGTCTGGAAGAGACATCACCTATCCAGTTTGTACCTCAGGTAATTTCAGAGCATTCTGGTGTACAATTTTAAAATTAAGGCCTTAAACCCAAGGCTATACTGACACTTTTTCAGGCTATTAAAGGCATATTCTTCTCTTTTTCAGGCTACTCTAAATAGGAATCCTGACGTTATTCCAGCTTCATTCCAAGTCTAGAGGAGACATCACCTATCCAGTGTGTGTCTCACATAGTTTCATTGCATTCTGATGTACTGTTTCAAATTAAGGCCTTAAAACCAAGGCTATATTGACACTTTTTCAGGCTTGTAAAGGCATAATCTTCTCTTTTTCAGGCTACTCTAAATACGAATCCTGACGTTATTCCAGCTTCATTCCAAGTCTAGAGGAGACATCACCTATCCAGTGTGTGTCTCACATAGTTTCATTGCATTCTGATGTACTGTTTCAAAATTAAGGCCTTAAAACCAAGGCTATATTGACACTTTTTCAGGCTTGTAAAGGCATATTCTTCTCTTTTTCAGGCTACTCTAAATAGGAATCCTGACGTTATTCCAGCGTAATTCCAAGTCTGGAAGAGACATCACCTATCCAGTGTGTACCTCAGGTAATTTCAGAGCATTCTGGTGTACAATTTTAAAATTAAGGCCTTAAACCCAAGCTATATTGACACTTTTTCAGGCTCGTAAAGGCATAATCTTCTCTTTTTCAGGCTACTCTAAATAGGAATCCTGACGTTATTCCAGCTTCATTCCAAGTCTGGAGGAGACATCACCTATCCAGTGTGTCTCTCACATAATTTCAGAGAATTCTGATGTACGGTTTTAAAATTAAGGCCTTAAACCCAAGGCTACATTGACACTTTTTCAGGCTAGTAAAGGCATAATCTTCTCTTTTTCAGGCTACTCTAAATAGGAATCCTGACGTTATTTCAGTGTAATTCCAAGTCTGGAAGAGACAGCACCTATCCAGTGTGTCCCTCAGGTAATTTCAGAGCATTCTGATG
The DNA here is from genome assembly GCF_008692095.1 of Etheostoma spectabile. Taxonomy (NCBI): domain Eukaryota; kingdom Metazoa; phylum Chordata; class Actinopteri; order Perciformes; family Percidae; genus Etheostoma; species Etheostoma spectabile. The sequence goes on along the minus strand of NC_045740.1, from coordinate 36,479,876 downwards.
TACGGTTTCAAGATAAAGGCCTTAAAACCAAGGCTATACTGACACTTTTTCAGGCTATTAAAGGCATATTCTTCTCTTTTTCAGGCTACTCTAAAAAGGAATCCTGACGTTATTCCAGCTTCATTCCAAGTCTGGAGGAGACATCACCTATCCAGTGTGTCTCTCACATAATTTCAGAGAATTCTAATGTACGGTTTCAAAATTAAGGCCTTAAAACCAAGGCTATATTGACACTTTTTCAGGCTTGTAAAGGCATATTCTTCTCTTTTTCAGGCTACTCTAAATAGGAATCCTGACGTTATTCCAGCGTAATTCCAAGTCTGGAAGAGACATCACCTATCCAGTTTGTACCTCAGGTAATTTCAGAGCATTCTGGTGTACAATTTTAAAATTAAGGCCTTAAACCCAAGGCTATACTGACACTTTTTCAGGCTATTAAAGGCATATTCTTCTCTTTTTCAGGCTACTCTAAATAGGAATCCTGACGTTATTCCAGCTTCATTCCAAGTCTAGAGGAGACATCACCTATCCAGTGTGTGTCTCACATAGTTTCATTGCATTCTGATGTACTGTTTCAAAATTAAGGCCTTAAAACCAAGGCTATATTGACACTTTTTCAGGCTTGTAAAGGCATAATCTTCTCTTTTTCAGGCTACTCTAAATACGAATCCTGACGTTATTCCAGCTTCATTCCAAGTCTAGAGGAGACATCACCTATCCAGTGTGTGTCTCACATAGTTTCATTGCATTCTGATGTACTGTTTCAAAATTAAGGCCTTAAAACCAAGGCTATATTGACACTTTTTCAGGCTTGTAAAGGCATATTCTTCTCTTTTTCAGGCTACTCTAAATAGGAATCCTGACGTTATTCCAGCGTAATTCCAAGTCTGGAAGAGACATCACCTATCCAGTGTGTACCTCAGGTAATTTCAGAGCATTCTGGTGTACAATTTTAAAATTAAGGCCTTAAACCCAAAGCTATATTGACACTTTTTCAGGCTCGTAAAGGCATAATCTTCTCTTTTTCAGGCTACTCTAAATAGGAATCCTGACGTTATTCCAGCTTCATTCCAAGTCTGGAGGAGACATCACCTATCCAGTGTGTCTCTCACATAATTTCAGAGAATTCTGATGTACGGTTTTAAAATTAAGGCCTTAAACCCAAGGCTACATTGACACTTTTTCAGGCTAGTAAAGGCATAATCTTCTCTTTTTCAGGCTACTCTAAATAGGAATCCTGACGTTATTTCAGTGTAATTCCAAGTCTGGAAGAGACAGCACCTATCCAGTGTGTCCCTCAGGTAATTTCAGAGCATTCTGATGTACGGTTTCAAGATAAAGGCCTTAAAACCAAGGCTATACTGACACTTTTTCAGGCTATTAAAGGCATATTCTTCTCTTTTTCAGGCTACTCTAAAAAGGAATCCTGACGTTATTCCAGCTTCATTCCAAGTCTGGAGGAGACATCACCTATCCAGTGTGTCTCTCACATAATTTCAGAGAATTCTAATGTACGGTTTCAAAATTAAGGCCTTAAAACCAAGGCTATATTGACACTTTTTCAGGCTTGTAAAGGCATATTCTTCTCTTTTTCAGGCTACTCTAAATAGGAATCCTGACGTTATTCCAGCGTAATTCCAAGTCTGGAAGAGACATCACCTATCCAGTGTGTACCTCAGGTAATTTCAGAGCATTCTGGTGTACAATTTTAAAATTAAGGCCTTAAACCCAAAGCTATATTGACACTTTTTCAGGCTCGTAAAGGCATAATCTTCTCTTTTTCAGGCTACTCTAAATAGGAATCCTGACGTTATTCCAGCTTCATTCCAAGTCTGGAGGAGACATCACCTATCCAGTGTGTCTCTCACATAATTTCAGAGAATTCTGATGTACGGTTTAAAATTAAGGCCTTAAACCAAGGCTATATGACACTTTTTCAGGCTAGTAAAGGCATAATCTTCTCTTTTTCAGGCTACTCTAAATAGGAATCCTGACGTTATTTCAGTGTAATTCCAAGTCTGGAAGAGACAGCACCTATCCAGTGTGTCCCTCAGGTAATTTCAGAGCATTCTGATGTACGGTTTCAAGATAAAGGCCTTAAAACCAAGGCTATACTGACACTTTTTCAGGCTATTAAAGGCATATTCTTCTCTTTTTCAGGCTACTCTAAAAAGGAATCCTGACGTTATTCCAGCTTCATTCCAAGTCTGGAGGAGACATCACCTATCCAGTGTGTCTCTCACATAATTTCAGAGAATTCTAATGTACGGTTTTAAAATAAAGGCCTTAAACCCAAGGCTATATTGACACTTTTTCAGGCTAGTAAAGGCATAATCTTCTCTTTTTCAGGCTACTCTAAATAGGAATTCTGACGTTATTTCACTGTAATTCCAAGTCTAGAAGAGACAGCACCTATCCAGTGTGTCCCTCAGGTAATTTCAGAGCATTCTGATGTACGGTTTCAAAATAAAGGCCTTAAACCCAAGGCTATATTGACACTTTTTCAGGCTCGTAAAGGCATAATCTTCTCTTTTTCAGGCTACTCTAAATACGAATCCTGACGTTATTCCAGCTTCATTCCAAGTCTAGAGGAGACATCACCTATCCAGTGTGTGTCTCACATAGTTTCATTGCATTCTGATGTACTGTTTCAAAATTAAGGCCTTAAAACCAAGGCTATATTGACACTTTTTCAGGCTTGTAAAGGCATATTCTTCTCTTTTTCAGGCTACTCTAAATAGGAATCCTGACGTTATTCCAGCGTAATTCCAAGTCTGGAAGAGACATCACCTATCCAGTTTGTACCTCAGGTAATTTCAGAGCATTCTGGTGTACAATTTTAAAATTAAGGCCTTAAACCCAAGGCTATACTGACACTTTTTCAGGCTATTAAAGGCATATTCTTCTCTTTTTCAGGCTACTCTAAATAGGAATCCTGACGTTATTCCAGCTTCATTCCAAGTCTAGAGGAGACATGACCTATCCAGTGTGTGTCTCACATAGTTTCATTGCATTCTGATGTACTGTTTCAAAATTAAGGCCTTAAAACCAAGGCTATATTGACACTTTTTCAGGCTTGTAAAGGCATAATCTTCTCTTTTTCAGGCTACTCTAAATACGAATCCTGACGTTATTCCAGCTTCATTCCAAGTCTAGAGGAGACATCACCTATCCAGTGTGTGTCTCACATAGTTTCATTGCATTCTGATGTACTGTTTCAAAATTAAGGCCTTAAAACCAAGGCTATATTGACACTTTTTCAGGCTTGTAAAGGCATATTCTTCTCTTTTTCAGGCTACTCTAAATAGGAATCCTGACGTTATTCCAGCGTAATTCCAAGTCTGGAAGAGACATCACCTATCCAGTGTGTACCTCAGGTAATTTCAGAGCATTCTGGTGTACAATTTTAAAATTAAGGCCTTAAACCCAAAGCTATATTGACACTTTTTCAGGCTCGTAAAGGCATAATCTTCTCTTTTTCAGGCTACTCTAAATAGGAATCCTGACGTTATTCCAGCTTAATTCCAAGTCTGGAAGAGACATCACCTATCCAGTGTGTCCTCACATAATTTCAGAGAATTCTGATGTACGGTTTTAAAATTAAGGCCTTAACCCAAGGCTATATTGACACTTTTTCAGGCTAGTAAAGGCATAATCTTCTCTTTTTCAGGCTACTCTAAATAGGAATCCTGACGTTATTCCAGTGTAATTCCAAGTCTGGAAGAGACAGCACCTATCCAGTGTGTCCCTCAGGTAATTTCAGAGCATTCTGATGTACGGTTTTAAATAAGGCCTTAAACCCAAGGCTATATTGACACTTTTTCAGGCTATTAAAGGCATAATCTTCTCTTTTTCAGGCTACTCTAAAAGGAATCCTGACGTTATTCCAGCTTCATTCCAAGTCTGGAGGAGACATCACCTATCCAGTGTGTCTCTCACATAATTTCAGAGCATTCTGATGTACGGTTTTAAAATTAAGGCCTTAAAACCAAGGCTATATTGACACTTTTTCAGGCTCGTAAAGGCATAATCTTCTCTTTTTCAGGCTACTCTAAATAGGAATCCTGACGTTATTCCAGCGTAATTCCAAGTCTGGAAGAGACATCACCTATCCAGTGTGTACCTCAGGTAATTTCAGAGCATTCTGATGTACATTTTAAAATTAAGGCCTTAAACCCAAAGCTATATTGACACTTTTTCAGGCTCGTAAAGGCATAATCTTCTCTTTTTCAGGCTACTCTAAATAGGAATCCTGACGTTATTCCAGCGTAATTCCAAGTCTGGAGGAGACATCACCTATCCAGTGTGTCTCTCACATAATTTCAGAGCATTCTGATGTACATTTTAAAATTAAGGCCTTAAAACCAAGGCTATATTGACACTTTTTCAGGCTAGTAAAGGCATAATCTTCTCTTTTTCAGGCTACTCTAAATAGGAATCCTGACGTTATTCCAGCTTCATTCCAAGTCTGGAGGAGACATCACCTATCCAGTGTGTCTCTCACATAATTTCAGAGCATTCTGATGTACGGTTTTAAAATTAAGGCCTTAAAACCAAGGCTATATTGACACTTTTTCAGGCTCGTAAAGGCATATTCTTCTCTTTTTCAGGCTACTCTAAATAGGAATCCTGACGTTATTCCAGCTTCATTCCAAGTCTGGAGGAGACATCACCTATCCAGTGTGTCTCTCACATAATTTCAGAGCATCTAATGTACGGTTTTAAAATAAAGGCCTTAAACCCAAGGCTATATTGACACTTTTTCAGGCTCGTAAAGGCATAATCTTCTCTTTTTCAGGCTACTCTAAATAGGAATCCTGACGTTATTCCAGCGTAATTCCAAGTCTGGAAGAGACATCACCTATCCAGTGTGTCCCTCAGGTAATTTCAGAGCATTCTGATGTACAATTTTAAAATTAAGGCCTTAAACCCAAGGCTATATTGACACTTTTTCAGGCTCGTAAAGGCATAATCTTCTCTTTTTCAGGCTACTCTAAATAGGAATCCTGACGTTATTCCAGCGTAATTCCAAGTCTGAAAGAGACAACACCTATCCAGTGTGTCCCTCAGGTAATTTCAGAGCATTCTGATGTACAATTTTAAAATTAAGGCCTTAAAACCAAGGTTATATTAACACTTTTTCAGGCTAGTAAAGGCATATTCTTCTCTTTTTCAGACTACTCTAAATAGGAATCCTGACGTTATTCCAGCTTCATTCCAAGTCTGGAGGAGACATCACCTATCCAGTGTGTCTCTCACATAATTTCAGAGCATTCTGATGTACGGTTTTAAAATTAAGGCCTTAAACCCAAGGCTATATTGACACTTTTTCAGGCTCGTAAAGGCATAATCTTCTCTTTTTCAGGCTACTCTAAATAGGAATCCTGACGTTATTCCAGCGTAATTCCAAGTCTGGAAGAGACATCACCTATCCAGTGTGTACCTCAGGTAATTTCAGAGCATTCTGATGTACAATTTTAAAATTAAGGCCTTAAACCCAAGGCTATATTGACACTTTTTCAGGCTCGTAAAGGCATAATCTTCTCTTTTTCAGGCTACTCTAAATACGAATCCTGACGTTATTCCAGCTTCATTCCAAGTCTAGAGGAGACATCACCTATCCAGTGTGTGTCTCACATAGTTTCATTGCATTCTGATGTACTGTTTCAAAATTAAGGCCTTAAAACCAAGGCTATATTGACCCTTTTTCAGGCTTGTAAAGGCATATTCTTCTCTTTTTCAGGCTACTCTAAATAGGAATCCTGACGTTATTCCAGCGTAATTCTAAGTCTGGAAGAGACATCACCTATCCAGTGTGTACCTCAGGTAATTTCAGAGCATTCTGGTGTACAATTTTAAAATTAAGGTCTTAAACCCAAGGCTATATTGACACTTTTTCAGGCTCGTAAAGGCATAATCTTCTCTTTTTCAGGCTACTCTAAATAGGAATCCTGACGTTATTCCAGCTTCATTCCAAGTCTGGAGGAGACATCACCTATCCGTGTGTGTCTCACATAATTTCAGAGCATTCTGATGTACGGTTTTAAAATTAAGGCCTTAAACCAGGCTATATTGACACTTTTTCAGGCTCGTAAAGGCATAATCTTCTTCTTTTTCAGGCTACTCTAAATAGGAATCCTGACGTTATTCCAGCGTAATTCCAAGTCTGGAAGAGACATCACCTATCCAGTGTGTACCTCAGGTAATTTCAGAGCATTCTGATGTACAATTTAAAATAAAGGCCTTAAACCCAAGGCTATATTGACACTTTTTCAGGCTCGTAAAGGCATAATCTTCTCTTTTTCAGGCTACTCTAAATAGGAATCCTGACGTTATTCCAGCGTAATTCCAAGTCTGAAAGAGACAACACCTATCCAGTGTGTCCCTCAGGTAATTTCAGAGCATTCTGATGTACAATTTTAAAATTAAGGCCTTAAAACCAAGGTTATATTAACACTTTTTCAGGCTAGTAAAGGCATATTCTTCTCTTTTTCAGACTACTCTAAATAGGAATCCTGACGTTATTCCAGCATCATTCCGAGTCTGGAGGAGACATCACCTATCCAGTGTGTGTCTCACATAGTTTCATTCCATTCTGATGTACGGTTTCAAAATTAAGGCCTTAAAACCAAGGCTATATTGACACTTTTTCAGGCTAGTAAAGGCATATTCTTCTCTTTTTCAGACTACTCTAAATAGGAATCCTGACGTTATTCCATTTTCATTCCGAGTCTGGAGGAGACATCACCTATCCAGTGTGTGTCTCACATAGTTTCATTGCATTCTGATGTACGGTTTCAAAATTAAGGCCTTAAAACCAAGGCTATATTGAAACTTTTTCAGGCTCGTAAAGGCATATTCTTCTCTTTTTCAGGCTACTCTAAAAAGGAATCCTGACAATATTCCAGCTTCATTCCAAGTCTGGAGGAGACATCACCTATCCAGTGTGTCCCTCAGGTAATTTCAAAGCATTCTGATGTACGGTTTCAAGATAAAGGCCTTAAACCCAAGGTTATATTGACACTTTTTCAGGCTAGTAAAGGCATAATCTTCTCTTTTTCAGGCTACTCTAAATAGGAATCCTGACGTTATTTCAGCGTAATTCCAAGTCTGGAAGAGACAGCACCTATCCAGTGTGTCCCTCAGGTAATTTCAGAGCATTCTGATGTACGGTTTCAAGATAAAGGCCTTAAACCCAAGGCTATATTGACACTTTTTCAGGCTCGTAAAGGCATAATCTTCTCTTTTTCAGGCTACTCTAAATAGGAATCCTGATGTTATTCCAGCGTAATTCAAAGTCTGGAGGAGACATCACCTATCCAGTGTGTCCCTCAGGTAATTTCAGAGCATTCTGATGTACAATTTTAAAATTAAGGCCTTAAAACCAAGGCTATATTGACACTCTTTCATGCTAGTAAAGGCATATTCTTCTCTTTTTCAGACTACTCTAAATAGGAATCCTGACGTTATTCCAGCGTAATTCCAAGTCTGAAAGAGACAACACCTATCCAGTGTGTCACTCAGGTAATTTCAGAGCATTCTGATGTACGGTTTCAAAATTAAGGCCTTAAAACCAAGGCTATACTGACACTTTTTCAGGCTATTAAAGGCATATTCTTCTCTTTTTCAGGCTACTCTAAAAAGGAATCCTGACGTTATTCCAGCTTCATTCCAAGTCTGGAGGAGACCTCTACCACCTAGTGTGTCTCTCACATAATTTCAGAGCATTCTGATGTACGGTTTTAAAATTAAGGCCTTAAACCCAAGGCTATATTGACACTTTTTCAGGCTCGTAAAGGCATAATCTTCTCTTTTTCAGGCTACTCTAAATAGGAATCCTGTCGTTATTCCAGCGTAATTCCAAGTCTGGAAGAGAGACATCACCTAGCCAGTGTGTACGTCAGGTAATTTCAGAGCATTCTGATGTACAATTTAAAATTAAGGCCTAAAACCCAAGGCTATATTGACACTTTTTCAGGCTCGTAAAGGCATAATCTTCTCTTTTTCAGGCTACTCTAAATAGGAATCCTGACGTTATTCCAGCGTAATTCCAAGTCTGGAAGAGACATCACCTATCCAGTGTGTACCTCAGGTAATTTCAGAGCATTCTGGTGTACAATTTTAAAATTAAGGCCTTAAACCCAAGGCTATATTGACACTTTTTCAGGTCGTAAAGCATAATCTTCTCTTTTTCAGGCTACTCTAAATAGGAATCCTGACGTTATTCCAGCTTCATTCCAAGTCTGGAGGAGACATCACCTATCCAGTGTGTCTCTCACATAATTTCAGAGCATTCTGATGTACGGTTTTAAAATTAAGGCCTTAAACCCAAGGCTATATTGACACTTTTTCAGGCTCGTAAAGGCATAATCTTCTCTTTTTCAGGCTACTCTAAATAGGAATCCTGACGTTATTCCAGCGTAATTCCAAGTCTGGAAGAGACATCACCTAGCCAGTGTGTACGTCAGGTAATTTCAGAGCATTCTGATGTACAATTTTAAAATTAAGGCCTTAAACCCAAGGCTATATTGACACTTTTTCAGGCTCGTAAAGGCATAATCTTCTCTTTTTCAGGCTACTCTAAATAGGGATCCTGACGTTATTCCAGCTTCATTCCAAGTCTGGAAGAGACATCACCTATCCAGTGTGTACCTCAGGTAATTTCAGAGCATTCTGATGAACAATTTTAAAATTAAGGCCTTAAACCCAAGGCTATATTGACACTTTTTCAGGCTCGTAAAGGCATAATCTTCTCTTTTTCAGGCTACTCTAAATCGGAATCCTGACGTTATTCCAGCGTAATTCCAAGTCTGGAGGAGACATCACCTATCCAGTGTGTCCCTCAGGTAATTTCAGAGCATTCTGATGTACGGTTTCAAAATTAAGGCCTTAAAACCAAGGCTATACTGACACTTTTTCAGGCTATTAAAGGCATATTCTTCTCTTTTTCAGGCTACTCTAAAAAGGAATCCTGACGTTATTCCAGCTTCATTCCAAGTCTGGAGGAGACATCACCTATCCAGTGTGTCCCTCAGGTAATTTCAGAGCATTCTAATGTACTATTTTAAAATTAAGGCCTTAAAACCAAGGCTATATTGACACTCTTTCATGCTAGTAAAGGCATATTCTTCTCTTTTTCAGACTACTCTAAATAGGAATCCTGACGTTATTCAAGCTTCATTCCGAGTCTGGAGGAGACATCACCTATCCAGTGTGTGTCTCACATAGTTTCATTGCATTCTGATGTACGGTTTCAAAATTAAGGCCTTAAAACCAAGGCTATATTGAAACTTTTTCAGGCTCGTAAAGGCATATTCTTCTCTTTTTCAGGCTACTCTAAAAAGGAATCCTGACGTTATTCCAGCGTAATTCCAAGTCTGGAAGAGACATCACCTATCCAGTGTGTACCTCAGGTAATTTCAGAGCATTCTGGTGTACAATTTTAAAATTAAGGCCTTAAACCCAAGGCTATATTGACACTTTTTCAGGCTCGTAAAGGCATAATCTTCTCTTTTTCAGGCTACTCTAAATAGGGATCCTGACGTTATTCCAGCTTCATTCCAAGTCTGGAAGAGACATCACCTATCCAGTGTGTACCTCAGGTAATTTCAGAGCATTCTGATGAACAATTTTAAAATTAAGGCCTTAAACCCAAGGCTATATTGACACTTTTTCAGGCTCGTAAAGGCATAATCTTCTCTTTTTCAGGCTACTCTAAATCGGAATCCTGACGTTATTCCAGCGTAATTCCAAGTCTGGAAGAGACATCACCTATCCAGTGTGTACCTCAGGTAATTTCAGAGCATTCTGATGTACACTTTTAACATTAAGGCCTTAATTCCAAGGCTATATTGACACTTTTTCAGGCTCGTAAAGGCATAATCTTCTCTTTTTCAGGCTACTCTAAATAGGAATCCTGACGTTATTCCAGCGTAATTCCAAGTTTGAAAGAGACAACACCTATCCAGTGTGTCCCTCAGGTAATTTCAGAGCATTCTGATGTACGGTTTCAAAATTAAGGCCTTAAAACCAAGGCTATACTGACACTTTTTCAGGCTATTAAAGGCATATTCTTCTCTTTTTCAGGCTACTCTAAAAAGGAATCCTGACGTTATTCCAGCTTCATTCCAAGTCTGGAGGAGACATCACCTATCCAGTGTGTCCCTCAGGTAATTTCAGAGCATTCTAATGTACTATTTTAAAATTAAGGCCTTAAAACCAAGGCTATATTGACACTCTTTCATGCTAGTAAAGGCATATTCTTCTCTTTTTCAGACTACTCTAAATAGGAATCCTGACGTTATTCAAGCTCATTCCGAGTCTGGAGGAGACATCACCTATCCAGTGTGTGTCTCACATAGTTTCATTGCATTCTGATGTACGGTTTCAAAATTAAGGCCTTAAAACCAAGGCTATATTGAAACTTTTTCAGGCTCGTAAAGGCATATTCTTCTCTTTTTCAGGCTACTCTAAAAAGGAATCCTGACGTTATTCCAGCGTAATTCCAAGTCTGGAAGAGACATCACCTATCCAGTGTGTACCTCAGGTAATTTCAGAGCATTCTGGTGTACAATTTTAAAATTAAGGCCTTAAACCCAAGGCTATATTGACACTTTTTCAGGCTCGTAAAGGCATAATCTTCTCTTTTTCAGGCTACTCTAAATAGGAATCCTGACGTTATTCCAGCGTAATTCCAAGTCTGAAAGAGACAACACCTATCCAGTGTGTCCCTCAGGTAATTTCAGAGCATTCTGGTGTACAATTTTAAAATTAAGGCCTTAAACCCAAGGCTATATTGACACTTTTTCAGGCTCGTAAAGGCATAATCTTCTCTTTTTCAGGCTACTCTAAATAGGAATCCTGACGTTATTCCAGCTTCATTCCAAGTCTGGAGGAGACATCACCTATCCAGTGTGTCTCTCACATAATTTCAGAGCATTCTGATGTACGGTTTTAAAATTAAGGCCTTAAACCCAAGGCTATATTGACACTTTTTCAGGCTCGTAAAGGCATAATCTTCTCTTTTTCAGGCTACTCTAAATAGGAATCCTGTCGTTATTCCAGCGTAATTCCAAGTCTGGAAGAGACATCACCTAGCCAGTGTGTACGTCAGGTAATTTCAGAGCATTCTGATGTACAATTTTAAAATTAAGGCCTTAAACCCAAGGCTATATTGACACTTTTTCAGGCTCGTAAAGGCATAATCTTCTCTTTTTCAGGCTACTCTAAATCGGAATCCTGACGTTATTCCAGCGTAATTCCAAGTCTGGAAGAGACATCACCTATCCAGTGTGAACCTCAGGTAATTTCAGAGCATTCTGATGTACACTTTTAAAATTAAGGCCTTAATTCCAAGGCTATATTGACACTTTTTCAGGCTCGTAAAGGCATAATCTTCTCTTTTTCAGGCTACTCTAAATAGGAATCCTGACGTTATTCCAGCGTAATTCCAAGTTTGAAAGAGACAACACCTATCCAGTGTGTCCCTCAGGTAATTTCAGAGCATTCTGATGTACGGTTTCAAAATTAAGGCCTTAATACCAAGGCTATACTGACACTTTTTCAGGCTAGTAAAGGCATATTCTTCTCTTTTTCAGACTACTCTAAATAGGAATCCTGACGTTATTCCAGCTTCATTCCGAGTCTGGAGGAGACATCACCTATCCAGTGTGTGTCTCACATAGTTTCATTGCATTCTGATGTACGGTTTCAAAATTAAGGCCTTAAAACCAAGGCTATATTGAAACTTTTTCAGGCTCGTAAAGGCATATTCTTCTCTTTTTCAGGCTACTCTAAAAAGGAATCCTGACGTTATTCCAGCGTAATTCCAAGTCTGGAAGAGACATCACCTATCCAGTGTGTACCTCAGGTAATTTCAGAGCATTCTGGTGTACAATTTTAAAATTAAGGCCTTAAACCCAAGGCTAAATTGACACTTTTTCAGGCTCGTAAAGGCATAATCTTCTCTTTTTCAGGCTACTCTAAATAGGAATCCTGACGTTATTCCAGCTTCATTCCAAGTCTGGAGGAGACATCACCTATCCAGTGTGTCTCTCACATAATTTCAGAGCATTCTGATGTACGGTTTTAAAATTAAGGCCTTAAACCCAAGGCTATATTGACACTTTTTCAGGCTCGTAAAGGCATAATCTTCTCTTTTTCAGGCTACTCTAAATAGGAATCCTGACGTTATTCCAGCTTCATTCCAAGTCTGGAAGAGACATCACCTATCCAGTGTGTACCTCAGGTAATTTCAGAGCATTCTGATGAACAATTTTAAAATTAAGGCCTTAAAACCAAGGCTATATTGACACTTTTTCAGGCTCGTAAAGGCATAATCTTCTCTTTTTCAGGCTACTCTAAATCGGAATCCTGACGTTATTCCAGCGTAATTCCAAGTCTGGAGGAGACATCACCTATCCAGTGTGTCTCTCAGGTAATTTTAGAGCATTCTGATTTACAGTTTTAAAATTAAGGCCTTAAAGCCAAGGCTATATTGACACTTTTTCAGGCTAGTAAAGGCATATTCTTCTCTTTTTCAGGCCACTCTTAATTGGAATCCTGATGTTTTTCCAGCTTAATTGCGGGGACAACATCTATCCAGTGTTTCTCTCATGAAATTTCAGAGCATTCTGATGCACGGTTTTAAAATTAAGGCCTTAAACCCAAGGCTATATTGACACTTTTTCAGGCTCGTAAAGGCATATTCTTCTCTTTTTCAGGCTACTCTAAAAAGGAATCCTGACGTTATTCCAGCTTCATTCCAAGTCTGGAGGAGACATCACCTATCCAGTGTGTCTCTCAGGTAATTTTAGAGCATTCTGATTTACGGTTTAAAAATTAAGGCCTTAAAGCCAAGGTTATATTAACACTTTTCAGGCTAGTAAAGGCATATTTTTCTCTTTTTCAGAAGGCACATTTTTCTCTTATTCAGGGTACTCTAAAAAAGAATCCTGATGTTATGCCAGCTTCATTCCAAGACAGGTGGGGACAACACCTATCCAGTGTTTCTCTCAGGTAATTTCAGAGCATTCTGATGCACGGTTTTAAAATTAAGGCCTTAAAACCAAGGCTATATTGAATTTTTTTTAGGCTTTTAAAGCCGTATTTAACTCTCCTTCATGCCACTCTAAAATGGATTCCTACTGTTATGCCAGGTTCATTACAACTGTTGGTTAGAAACTACATATCCATTGGGTCACTCAGGTAATTTGGGCCCATTCTGATGTAGGATTTTAAAATTAAAGCCTAGAATGTCTAAGAGATGGTATAGATTAAATCTTTTTCAGGCTGTTAAAGGCATATTTTTCTCTTTTTCAGGCCACTCTAAAAAGGAAACCCGACGTTTTTCCAGCTTCATTCCAGGTCTGAGGGAGACATGACCTATACAGTCTGTCTCTCAGGTAATTTCAGAACATTCTGATGTACAGTTTTAAAATTAAGGGCTTAAAAGTAGAGCTATATTGACGTTTTTTTAGGCTGTTAAAGCCATATTTAAATCTCCTTCATGCCACTCTAAAATGGATTCCTACTGTTATGCCAGGTTCATTCCAACTGTGGGTTAGAAACTACATATCCATTGGGTCACTCAGGTAATTTGGGCCCATTCTGATGTAGGATTTTAAAATTAAAGCCTAGAATGTCTAAGAGATGGTATAGTTTCAATCTTTTTCAGGCTGTTAAAGGTATGTTTTTCTCTTTTTCAGGCCACTCTAAAAAGGAATCCTGACGTTTTTCCAGCTTCATTCTAAGTGTGAGGGAGACATCACATATACAGTGTGTCTCTCAGGTAATTTCAGAGCATTCTGATGTACGGTTTTAAAATTAAGGGCTTAAACGTAGAGCTATATTGAGGTTTTTTGAGGCTGTTAAAGCCATGTCTAACTCTCCTTCATGCCACTCTAAAATGGATTCCTACTGTTATGCCAGGTTCATTCCAACTGTGGGTTAGAAAGTACATATCCATTGGGTCACTAAGGTAATTTGGGCCCATTTTGATGTAGGATTTTAAAATTAAAGCCTAGAATGTCTAAGAGATGGTATAGTTTAAATCTTTTTCAGGCTGTTAAAGGCATGTTTTTCTTTTTTTCAGGCCACTCTAAAAAGGAAACCTGACATTATTCCTGCTTCATTCCAAGTCTGAAGGAGACATCTTCTATACAGTGTGTCTCTCAGGTAATTTCAGAACATTATGATGTACGGTTTTAAAATTAAGGTTTTAAAAGTAAAGCTATATTGAATTGTTTTTAGGCTTTTAAAGCCGTATTTAACTCTCCTTCATGCCACTCTAAAATGGATTCCTACTGTTATGCCAGGTTCATTCCAACTGTGGGTTAGACAATACATATCCATTGGGTCTCCCAGGTAATTTGGGCCCATTCTGATGTAGGATTTTAAAATTAAAGCCTAGAATATCTAAGAGATGGTATAGATTAAATCTTTTTTAGGCTGTTAAAGGCATATTTTCTCTTTTTCTGGCCACTCTAAAAAGGAAACCCGACGTTTTTCCAGCTTCATTCCAATTGTGAGGGAGACATCACATATACAGTGTGTCTCTCAGGTAATTTCAGTGCATTCTGATCTACGGTTTTAAAATTAAGGGCTTAAAAGTAGAGCTATATTGAATTGTTTTTAGGCTGTTAAAGCCGTATTTAACTCTCCTTCATGCCACTCTAAAATGGATTCCTACAGTTATGCCAGGTTCATTCCAACTGTTGTTTAGAAACTACATATCCATTGGGTCACTCAGGTAATTTGGGCCCATTCTGATGTAGGATTTTAAAATTAAAGCCTAGAATGTCTAAGAGAAGGTATAGTTTAAATCTTTTTCAGGCTGTTAAAGGCTTATTTTTCTCTTTTTCAGGCCACTCTAAAAAGGAAACCTGACGTTATTCCAGCTTCATTCCGAGTCTGAGGGAGGAATCACCTATACAGTGTGTCTCTCGGGTAATTTCAAAGCATTCTGATTTACGGTTTTAAAATTAAGGGCTTAAACGTAGAGCTATATTGAGGTTTTTTGAGGCTGTTAAAGCCATATCTAACTCTCCTTCATGCCACTCTAAAATGGATTCCTACTGTTATGCCAGGTTCATTCCAACTGTTGTTTAGAAACTACATATCCATTGGGTCACTCAGGTAATTTGGGCCCATTCTGATGTAGGATTTTAAAATTAAAGCCTAGAATGTCTAAGAGATGGTATAGATTAAATCTTTTTCAGGCTGTTAAAGGCATATTTTTCTCTTTTTCAGGCCACTCTAAAAAGGAAACCTGACGTTATTCCAGCTTCATTCCAAGTCTGAGGGAGACATGACCTATACAGTGTGTCTCTCAGGTAATTTCAGAACATTATGATGTACGGTTTTAAAATTAAGGTTTTAAAAGTAAAGCTATATTGAATTGTTTTTAGGCTTTTAAAGCCGTATTTAACTCTCCTTCATGCCACTCTAAAATGGATTCCTACTGTTATGCCAGGTTCATTCCAACTGTGGGTTAGACAATACATATCCATTGGGTCTCCCAGGTAATTTGGGCCCATTCTGATGTAGGATTTTAAAATTAAAGCCTAGAATATCTAAGAGATGGTATAGATTAAATCTTTTTCAGGCTGTTAAAGGCATATTTTTCTCTTTTTCAGGCCACTCTAAAAAGGAATCCTGACGTTATTCCAGCTTCATTCCGAGTCTGAGGGAGGAATCACCTATACAGTGTGTCTCTCGGGTAATTTCAGAGCATTCTGATTTACGGTTTTAAAATTAAGGGCTTAAACGTAGAGCTATATTGAGGTTTTTTGAGGCTGTTAAAGCCATATCTAACTCTCCTTCATGCCACTCTAAAATGGATTCCTACTGTTATGCCAGGTTCATTCCAACTGTTGTTTAGAAACTACATATCCATTGGGTCACTCAGGTAATTTGGGCCCATTCTGATGTAGGATTTTAAAATTAAAGCCTAGAATGTCTAAGAGAAGGTATAGTTTAAATCTTTTTCAGGCTGTTAAAGGCTTATTTTTCTCTTTTTCAGGCCACTCTAAAAAGGAAACCTGACGTTATTCCAGCTTCATTCCGAGTCTGAGGGAGGAATCACCTATACAGTGTGTCTCTCGGGTAATTTCAAAGCATTCTGATTTACGGTTTTAAAATTAAGGGCTTAAACGTAGAGCTATATTGAGGTTTTTTGAGGCTGTTAAAGCCATATCTAACTCTCCTTCATGCCACTCTAAAATGGATTCCTACTGTTATGCCAGGTTCATTCCAACTGTTGTTTAGAAACTACATATCCATTGGGTCACTCAGGTAATTTGGGCCCATTCTGATGTAGGATTTAAAATTAAAGCCTAGAATGTCTAAGAGATGGTATAGATTAAATCTTTTCAGGCTGTTAAAGGCATATTTTTCTCTTTTTCAGGCCACTCTAAAAAGGAAACCTGACGTTATTCCAGCTTCATTCCAAGTCTGAGGGAGACATGACCTATACAGTGTGTCTCTCAGGTAATTTCAGAACATTATGATGTACGGTTTTAAATTAAGGTTTTAAAAGTAAAGCTATATTGAATTGTTTTTAGGCTTTTAAAGCCGTATTTAACTCTCCTTCATGCCACTCTAAAATGGATTCCTACTGTTATGCCAGGTTCATTCCAACTGTGGGTTAGACAATACATATCCATTGGGTCTCCCAGGTAATTTGGGCCCATTCTGATGTAGGATTTTAAAATTAAAGCCTAGAATATCTAAGAGATGGTATAGATTAAATCTTTTTCAGGCTGTTAAAGGCATATTTTTCTCTTTTTCAGGCCACTCTAAAAAGGAATCCTGACGTTATTCCAGCTTCATTCCAAGTCTGAGGGAGACATCACATATACTGTGTGTCTCTCAGGCAATTTCAGAGAATTCTGATTTACAGTTTTAAAATTAAGGGCTTAAAAGTAGAGCTATATTGACGTTTTTTTAGGCTGTTAAAGACATTTAACTCTCCTTCATGCCACTCTAAAATGGATTCCTGACGTTATTCCAGGTACTCTAAAAAGGAATCCTGACGTTATTCCAGCTCCATTCCAAGTCTGAGGGAGACATCACATATACTCTGTGTCTCGCAGGTAATTTCAGAGCATTCTGATGTACAGTTTTAAAATTAAGGGCTTAAAAGTAGAGCTATGTTGATGTTTTTTTAGGCCGTTAAAGACGTATTTAACTCTCCTTCATGCCACTCTAAAATGGATTCCTACTGTTATGCCAGGTTCATTCCAACTGTGGGTTAGAAACTACATATCCATTGGGTCACTCAGGTAATTTTGGCCCATTCTGATGTAGGATTTTAAAATTAAAGCCTAGAATGTCTAAGAGATGGTATGCATTAAATCTTTTTCAGGCTGTTAAAGGCATATTTTTCTCTTTTTCAGGCCACTCTAAAAAGGAAACCCGACGTTTTTCCAGCTTCATTCCAATTGTGAGGGAGACATCACATATACAGTGTGTCTCTCAGGTAATTTCAGAGCATTCTGATGTACAGTTTTAAAATTAAGGGCTTAAAAGTAGAGCTATATTGACGTTTTTTGAGGCTTTGTAAAGCCATATTTAAATCTCCTTCATGCCACTCTAAAATGGATTCCTACTGTTATGCCAGGTTCATTCCAACTGTTGTTTAGAAACTACATATCCATTGGGTCACTCAGGTAATTTGGGCCCATTCTGATGTAGGATTTTAAAATTAAAGCCTAGAATGTCTAAGAGATGGTATAGATTAAATCTTTTTCAGGCTGTTAAAGGCATATTTTTCTCTTTTTCAGGCCACTCTAAAAAGGAAACCCGAAGTTTTTCCAGCTTCATTCCAATTGTGAGGGAGACATCACATATACAGTGTGTCTCTCAGGTAATTTCAGAGCATTCTGATGTACAGTTTTAAAATTAAGGGCTTAAAAGTAGAGCTATATTGACGTTTTTTGAGGCTTTGTAAAGCCATATTTAAATCTCCTTCATGCCACTCTAAAATGGATTCCTACTGTTATGCCAGGTTCATTCCAACTGTTGTTTAGAAACTACATATCCATTGGGTCACTCAGGTAATTTGGGCCCATTCTGATGTAGGATTTTAAAATTAAAGCCTAGAATGTCTAAGAGATGGTATAGATTAAATCTTTTTCAGGCTGTTAAAGGCATATTTTTCTCTTTTTCAGGCCACTCTAAAAAGGAAACCCGAAGTTTTTCCAGCTTCATTCCAATTGTGAGGGAGACATCACATATACAGTGTGTCTCTCAGGTAATTTCAGTGCATTATGATGTACGGTTTTAAAATTAAGGGCTTAAAAGTAGAGCTATATTGAATTGTTTTTAGGCTGTTAAAGCCGTATTTAACTCTCCTTCATGCCACTCTAAAATGGATTCCTACAGTTATGCCAGGTTCATTCCAACTGTTGTTTAGAAACTACATATCCATGGGGTCACTCAGGTAATTTGGGCCCATTCTGATGTAGGATTTTAAAATTAAAGCCTAGAATGTCTAAGAGATGGTATAGTTTAAATCTTTTTCAGGCTGTTAAAGGCTTATTTTTCTCTTTTTCAGGCCACTCTAAAAAGGAAACCTGACGTTATTCCAGCTTCATTCCGAGTCTGAGGGAGGAATCACCTATACAGTGTGTCTCTCGGGTAATTTCAGAGCATTCTGATTTACGGTTTTAAAATTAAGGGCTTAAACGTAGAGCTATATTGAGGTTTTTTGAGGCTGTTAAAGCCATATCTAACTCTCCTTCATGCCACTCTAAAATGGATTCCTACTGTTATGCCAGGTTCATTCCAACTGTGGGTTAGAAAGTACATATCCATTGGGCCACTAAGGTAATTTGGGCCCATTTTGATGTAGGATTTTAAAATTAAAGCCTAGAATGTCTAAGAGATGGTATAGTTTAAATCTTTTTCAGGCTGTTAAAGGCATGTTTGTCTTTTTTTCAGGCCACTCTAAAAAGGAAACCTGACATTATTCCTGCTTCATTCCAAGTCTGAAGGAGACATCTTCTATACAGTGTGTCTCTCAGGTAATTTCAGAGCATTCTGATATACGGTTTTAAAATTAAGAGCTTACAAGTAGAGCTATATTGACGTTTTTTTAGGCTGTTAAAGACATATTTAACTCTCCTTCATGCCACTCTAAAATGGATTCCTACTGTTATGCCAGGTTCATTCCAACTGTGGGTTAGAAAGTACATATCCATTGGGACACTAAGGTAATTTGGGCCCATTTTGATGTAGGATTTTAAAATTAAAGCCTAGAATGTCTAAGAGATGGTATAGTTTAAATCTTTTTCAGGCTGTTAAAGGTATGTTTTTCTCTTTTTCAGGCCACTCCAAAAAGGAATCCTGACGTTTTTCCAGCTTTATTCTAAGTGTAAGGGAGACATCACATATACAGTGTGTCTCTCAGGTAATTTCAGAGCATTCTGATGTACGGTTTTAAAATTAAGGGCTTAAACGTAGAGCTATATTGAGGTTTTTTGAGGCTGTTAAAGCCATATCTAACTCTCCTTCATGCCACTCTAAAATGGATTCCTACTGTTATGCCAGGTTCATTCCAACTGTGGGTTAGAAAGTACATATCCATTGGGTCACTCAGGTAATTTGGGCCCATTCTGATGTAGGATTTTAAAATTAAAGCCTAGAATGTCTAAGAGATGGTATAGTTTAAATCTTTTTCAGGCTGTTAAAGGCATATTTTTCTCTTTTTCAGGCCACTCTAAAAAGGAAACCTGACGTTATTCCAGCTTCATTCCAAGTCTGAGGGAGACATGACCTATACGTGTGGGCTCTCAGGTAATTTCAGAACATTATGGTTTAAAATTTTTTTAAAAAAAAGGGTTTTAAAAATAAAGCTATATTTTAATTGGGGGTTTTGGCTTTTAAAGCCGTATTTTTTCCCCCTTATGCCACCTAAAATGGATTCCTTTCTGGTTTTTGCCAGGTTCATCCCAAATGTGGGTTTGACAATACCTTTTCCATTTTGGGGGGCCCCAGGTAATTTGGGCCCTTTGATGTAAAGGGTTTTAAAATTTTTAAGCCTGAAATCTAAAAATGGGATAGTTTAAAATTTTTTCAGGCTGTTAAAGGCCTTTTTCCCCTTTTTCGGGCACTCTAAAAAGGAAACCCAAATTTTTTTTTGCTTTCAAATTTTTTTTCCCAAATTTTGGGGGGACACACCTATACAGTGTGTCCTCAGGTAATTTCAGTTTATTTTGATCCCACGGTTTTTAAAAATTTAAGGGGTTAAACGTAAGCATTTGAATTTTTTTTAGGCTGTTTTAAAAACCCCCTATTTTAAATCTCCTTCAGCCCCCTTAAAAAGGGTTTCCCACAGTTTCCAGGTTCATCCAACTGTTTTTTTAGAAAACCCCAAAATATCCCTTGGGTCACCAAAGGTTTAATTTTTTGGGGGATTTGGGTGTAGGATTTTAAAAATTTAAAAACCCAGAATGTCTAAGAGTGGTTTTAGGGTTTTAAAAGTTTTTTAGGCTGTTTTAAAATTTCTTTTTTCTTTTTCAGGCCACCTAAAAAGGAATCCGACTTTTTTCCCGCTTCATTTTGAGTCTGGGGGGAGGAAAACCCCCATACAGTGTGGGCCCCCTCGGGTAATTTCAGATCATTAATATGTACGGTTTTATAATTAAGGGCTTAAAAGTAGAGCTACATTGAAGTTTTTGAGAATGTTAAAGCCATATTTAACTCTCCTTCATGCCACTCTAAAATGGATTCCTACTGTTATGCTAGGTTCATTCCAACTTTGCGTTAGAAACTAAATATCCATTGGGTCACTCAGGTAATTTGGGCCTATTCTGATGTAGGATTTTAAAATTAAAGTCCATAATGTCTAAGAGATGGTATAGTTTAAATCTTTTTGAGGCTGTTAAAGCCATATTTAACTCTCCTTCTTGCCACTCTAAAATGGATTCCTGCTGTTATGCCAGGTTCATTTCAACTGTGGGTTAGAAACTACATATCCATTGGGTCACTCAGGTAATTTGGGCCCATTTTGATGTAGGATTTTAAAATAAAGCCTAGAATGTCTAAGAGATGGTATAGTTTAAATCTTTTTCAGGCTGTTAAAGGCATATTTTTCTCTTTTTCAGGCCACTCTAAAAAGGAATCCTGACGTTATTCCAGCTTCATTCTGAGTCTGAGGGAGGAATCACCTATACAGTGTGTCTCTCGGGTAATTTCAGATCATTACTATGTACGGTTTTATAATTAAGGGCTTAAAAGTAGAGCTACATTGAAGTTTTTTGAGAATGTTAAAGCCATATTTAACTCTCCTTCATGCCACTCTAAAATGGATTCCTACTGTTATGCTAGGTTCATTCCAACTTTGCGTTAGAAACTAAATATCCATTGGGTCACTCAGGTAATTTGGGCCTATTCTGATGTAGGATTTTAATATTAAAGTCTAGAATGTCTAAGAGATGGTATAGTTTAAATCTTTTTGAGGCTGTTAAAGCCATATTTATCTCTCCTTCATGCCACTCTAAAATGGATTCCTACTGTTATGCCAGGTTCATTTCAACTGTGGGTTAGAAACTACATATCCA
Source organism: Etheostoma spectabile (assembly GCF_008692095.1). Classification (NCBI taxonomy): domain Eukaryota; kingdom Metazoa; phylum Chordata; class Actinopteri; order Perciformes; family Percidae; genus Etheostoma; species Etheostoma spectabile. Next base: position 36,458,313 of record NC_045740.1, on the reverse strand, counting down.
TTGGGTCACTCAGGTAATTTGGGCCCATTTTGATGTAGGATTTTAAAATTAAAGCCAAGAATGTCTAAGAGATGGTATAGTTTAAATCTTTTTCAGGCTGTTAAAGGCATATTTTTCTCTTTTTCAGGCCACTCTAAAAAGGAATCCTGACGTTATTCCAGCTTCATTCCGAGTCTGAGGGAGGAATCACCTATACAGTGTGTCTCTCGGGTAATTTCAGATCATTACGATGTACGGTTTTAAAATTAAGGGCTTAAAAGTAGAGCTATATTGAAATGTTTTCAGGCTGGTGTAAAACAAACTCCTGTTAAGGCACCCTTATTCCAATCCTGGGTGAGACATCACACATCCAATGTATCTCTCAGGTAATATCGGAGCATTCTGTTGTAGGATTTTAAAATTAAGGGCTTAAAAGTAAAGCTATAATGACACTTTGTCAGGCTGTTGAAACCATATTTTACACTTTTTCAGGCTATTCTAAAAAGGAATACTACTCTTAAGAAATCTTAATTCTAAGTCTGGCCGAGACAACACATATCCAGTGTGTCACTCAGGTAATATTGGACCATTCTGATACAGAATTATGGAAATTAAAGGCCTAAATGTCTAATTAAAGTTATATTTGAAATCTTTTACAGTCTGTTAAAGCAGTATTTTACTCTCTTTCAGGCTACTGTAAAACGGAATCCTCCTGTTAAACCAGCTTTATTCCAAGTCTGGGTGAGACACCATCCATCCGGTGTGTCTCTCAGGTAATTTCAAAACATTCTTATGCACTGTTTTAAAATTAAGGGCTTAAAAGTAAAGCTATATTGCCGTTTGTTCACGCTGTTAAAGGCACATTTAACTCTCCTTCATGCCTCTCTAAAATGGATTCCTACTGTTAAGCCAGGTTCATTCCAAATGTGGGTTAGACACTACATATCCATTGGGTTACGCAGGTAATTTAGAACCATTCTGATGTAGGATTTTAAAATTAAAGCCTAGAATGTCTAATAAATGGTATAATTTAAATCTTTTTCAGTCAGTTAAAGTCACATATTTATCTTTTTCAGGCTACTCTTAAAAGGAATCCTGTCGTTATGCCAGCTTCACTCCAAGACTGGGGAAGACATCAACTGTCCAGTGTGTCTCTCATTTAAAAACAGAATATTCTGATGTACGGTTTTAAAATTAAGGGCCTAAAAGTAGAGCTATATTGATGTTTTTTCAGGCTGTTAAAGGCATATTTAACTCTCCTTCCTGCAAATCTAAAATGGACTCCTACTGTTAGGCCAGGTTCATTCCAACTCTGGGTTAGACACTACATATCCATTGGGTCACTCAGTTAATTTAGGACCATTCTGATGTATGACTTTAAAATTAAAGCCTCTAATGTCTTATAAGTGGTATATTTTAAATCTTTTTCAGGCTGTTAAAGGCATATTTTTCTCTGAATCAGGCTACTCTAAAAGGAATCCTGACATTATGCCAGCTTCATCCCAAGTCTGGGGGAGACATCACCTATCCATTTTGTCTCTCAGGTAATTCAAAGCATTCTTATGTATCCATCCATCTTCATCCGCTTATCCGGTATCGGGTCGCGGGGGCAGCAGCTCCAGTAGGGGACCCCAAACTTCCCTTTCCCGAGCCACATCAACCAGCTCCGACCGGGGGATCCCGAGGCATTCCCAGGCCAGGTTGGAGATATAATCTCTCCACCTAGTCCTGGGTCTTCCCCGAGGCCTCCTCCCAGCTGGACGTGCCTGGAACACCTCCCTAGGGAGGCGCCCAGGAGGCATCCTTACCAGATGCCCGAACCACCTCAACTGGCTCCTTTCGACGCAAAGGAGCAGCGGCTCTACTCCGAGCTCCTCTCGGATGACTGAGCTTCTCACCCTATCTCTAAGGGAGACGCAAGCCACCCTCCTGAGGAAACCCATTTCGTCCGCTTGTACCCTGGATCTCGTTCTTTCGGTCATGACCCAGCCTTCATGACCATAGGTGAGGGTAGGAACGAAAATTGCCCGGTAGATCGAGAGCTTTGCCTTCTGGCTCAGCTCTCTTTTCGTCACAACGGTGCGATAAACGGAATGTAATACCGCACCGGCTGCTCCGATTCTCCGACCAATCTCACGCTCCATGGTCCCCTCACTCGTGAACAAGACCCCAAGGTACTTAAACTCATTCACTTGGGGTAAGGACTCACTCCCCACCCGAAGAAAGCACTCCATCGGTTTCCTGCTGAGAACCATGGCCTCAGATTTAGAGGTGCTGATCCTCATCCCAGCCGCTTCACACTCGGCTGCGAACCGATCCAGTGAGTGCTGAAGGTCACTGACCGAAGATGCCATCAGGACCACATCATCCGCAAAAAGCAGCGATGAGATCCCGAGCCCACCGAACTGCAACCCCTCCCCGCCCCGACTACGCCTCGATATCCTGTCCATAAATATTACAAACAGGATTGGTGACAAAGCGCAGCCCTGGCGTAGGCCAACCCTCACCTGGAACGAGTCTGACTTACTGCCGAGAACCCGGACACAGCTCTCGCTTTGGTCATACAGAGATTGGATGGCCCTAAGAAGGGACCCCTCACCCCATATTCCCGCAGCACCTCCCACAATTTCTCCCGGGGGACCCGGTCATACGCCTTCTCCAGATCCACAAAACACATGTAGACTGGTTGGGCATACTCCCAGGCCCCCTCCAAGATCCTTGCGAGAGTAAAGATTGATCCGTTGTTCCACGACCAGGACGGAATCCGCATTGTTCCTCTTCAATCCGAGGTTCAACTATCGGCCAAACCCTCCTTTCCAGCACCTTGGAGTAGACTTTACCAGGGAGGCTGAGAAGTGTGATACCCCTGTAATTGGCACACACCCTCTGGTCCCCTTTGTGAAGAGGGGAAACCACCACCCGGTCTGCCATCCTTAGGCACTGTCCCAGACTTCCACGCAATGTTGAAGAGGCGTGTAAAACCAAGACAGCCCTCCACACCCAGAGCCTTCAGCATTCTGGACGGATTCATCAATCCCTGGGGCTTTGCCGCTGTGGAGTTGTTGACTACCTCAGCGACTTCCACCAGGGAAATTGACGACAATCCCCCATCATCCTCCAGCTCTGCCTCCACCAAAGAGGGCGTGTCAGCTGGATTTAGGAGTTCCTCAAAGTGCTCCTACCCACCCTATTACCTCCTCAGTTGAGGTCAACAAGGTCCCACCCTTACTGTATACAGCTTGGATGATTCCTCGCTTCCCTCTCCTGAGGTGGTGAACGGTTTTCCAGAAGCACCTTGGTGCCGACCGAAAGTCCTTCTCCATATCTTCTCCGAACTTCTCCCACACCCGCTGCTTTGCCTCTGTCACAGCAGAGGCTGCAGCCCTTCGGGCCCGTCGGTACCCTGCAACTGCCTCCGGATTCTTATTCTTATGTATGATTCTTAAATTAAGTGCTTAAAAGTAAAGCTAAATTGACGTTTTTTTCAGGCTTTTAAAGGCACATTTTACTCTTTTTCAGGCAACTTAAAGAAGGAATCCTGCTGTTAAGCCAGCTTCATTCTAAGTTTTACTGAGACAAGGCTACTCTAAAATGGTACCCTACGTTTAAGCCAGCTTCATTCCAAGTCTGGATGAGACATCACATATCCAGTGCGTCACTCAGGTGATATCGAAACATTCTGAAGTAGGATTTTGAAATTAAGGGCTTAAAGGTAAAGCTTTGTTGTAATTTTTTCAGGCTGTTAAAGCTTAATTTTACTCTTTTTCAGGCTACTCTAAAATGGAATCCTCCTGTTAAGCCAGCTTCATTCTAAGTTTTGCCAAGACACCACATATCCAGTGTGTCACTCAGGTAATATAAAGACCATTCTGATGTAGAATTTTAAAATTAAAGGCTTAAATGTCTAATTAAAGCCATATTTGAAATCTTTAACAGGCTGGTAAAGCCATATTTTACTCTTTTTGAGGCTACTGTAAAACAGAATCCTCCTGTTAAGCTAGCCTTATTCCAAGTCCGGGTGAGACATCCCACATCCAGTTTGTCTCTCAGGTAATATTGGAGTATTCTGTTGTAGGATTTTAAAATTAAGGGCTTAAAAGTAAAGCTATATTGACATTTTTTCTGGCTGTTGAAACCATATTTTACACTTTTTTAGGCTACTCTAAAAAGGAATCCTACTCTTAAACCAGCTTAATTCTAAGTCTGTCCAAAACAACACATATCCAGTGTGTCATTTAGGTAATATTGGACCATTCTGACATAGGATTATGGAAATTAAAGGCCTAAATGTCTAATTAAAGCTATATTTGAAATCTTTTACAGGCTGTTAAAGCATTATTTTACTCTCTTTCAGGCTACTCTAAAATGGAATCCTCCTGTTAAGCCAGCTTCATTCTAAGTTTTGCCAAGACAACACATATCCAGTGTGTCACTCAGGTAATATAAGGACCATTCTGATGTAGGATTTTAAAATTAAAGGCATAAATGTCTAATTAAAGCCATATTTGAAATCTTTAACAGGCTGGTTAAGCCATATTTTACTCTTTTTCAGGCTACTGTAAAACGGGATCCTCCTGTTAAGCTGGCTTCATTTCAAGTCTGTCTGAGACATCACCTATCCAGTATGTATCTCAAGTAATATTGGAGCATTCTAATGAAGGATTTTAAAATTAAAGGCTTAAATGTTTAATTAAAGCTATATTTTAAATATTTTAAAGGCTGTTAAGCCAATTTTTACTCTCTTTCAGGCTGATGTAAAACAAACTCCTCATGTTAAGCCAGTCTTATCCCAAGTCTGGGTGACATTTCACATATCCAGTGTGTCTCTCAGGTAATATCGGAGCATTCTGATGTAGGATTTTAAAATTATGGGCTTTAAAGTAAAGCTATATTGACATTTTTTCAGGCTGTTAAAACCATGTTTAACTCTTTTTAGGCTACTCTAAAAAGGAATCCCACTGTTAAGCCAGCTTCATTCTAATTCTGCCCGAGACAAAATATATCCAGTGTGTCACTCAGGTAATATTGGACATTTCTGATCTAGGATTTTAAAATTAAAGGCTTAAATGTCTAAGTAAAGCCATATTTGAAATCTTTAACAGGCTGGTAAAGCAGTATTTTACTCTTTTTCAGGTTACTGCAAAACGGAATCCTCCTGTTAAGCCAGCTTCATTCCAAGTCTGGGTGAGACATCACATATCCAGTGTTTAACTCAGGTAATATCGGACCGTTCTGATGTAGGATTATAAAATTAAAGGCTTGAATGTCTAATTACAGCTAAATTTAAAATCTTTTTTCAGGCTTTAAAAGCCATATTTTACTCATATTTTACTCTTTTGTAGGATTTTAAAATTAAGGGCTTAAATGTTTATTTATCCATCCAACCATCTTCATCCGCTTATCCGGTATTGGGTCGTGGGGGCAGCAGCTCCAGCAGACGACCCCAACTTGCCTTTCCCGAGCCACATCAACCAGCTCCGTCTGGGGGATCCCGAGGCATTCCCAGGCCAGGTTGGAGATACAATCCCTCCACCTAGTCTTGGGTCTTCCCCGGGGCCTCCTCCCAGCTGGACGTGCCTGGAACACCTCCCTAGGGAGGCGCCCCGGTTGAATGAGCTTCTCACCCTAGCTCTAAGGGGGCCAACTTCCTGAGGAAATTCATTTTGGCCGCTTGTACCCTGGATCTTGTTCTTTTGGTCATAACCCAACCTTCATGACCATAGGTGAGGGTAGGTAGCGATAAATAGAATGTAATACCGCACTTGCTGTTCCAATGCTCCGACCAATTTCACGCTCCATAGTTCCCTTACTCGTGAACAAGACCGCAAGGTACTTAAACTCCTTCACTTGGGGTAAGGACTCACTCCCTACCTGAAGAAAGCACTCCATCGGTTTCCTGCTGAGAACCATGGCCTCAGATTTAGAGGTGCTGATCCTCATCCCAGCCGCTTCACACTCGGCTGCTAACCGATCCAGTGAGTGCTGAAGGTCACAGACCGATGATGCCATCAGGACCACATCATCTGCAAAAAGTAGCGATGAGATCCTGAGCCCACCGAACTGCAACCCCTCCCCACCCCGACTACGCCTCGATATCCTGTCCACAAATATTACAAACAGGATTGGTGACAAAGCGCAGCCCTGGCGGAGGCCAACCCTCACCTGGAACGAGTCCGACTTACTGCCTAGAACCCGGACACAACTCTCGCTTTGATCATACAGAGATTGGATGGCACCCCATACTCCCGGAGCACCTTCCACAGTTTCTCCTGGGGGACCCGGTCATACGTCTTCTCCAGATCCACAAAACACATAGACTGGTTGGCCATACTCCCAGGCCCCCTCCAAGAGCCTTGCAAGAGTGAAGATTTGATCCGTTGTTCCACGACCATGATGAAATCTGCATTGTTCCTCTTCAGTCCAAGGTTCGACTATCGGCCGAACCCTCCTTTCCAGCACCTTGGAGTAGACTTTACCAGGGAGGCTGAGAAGTGTGATACCCCTGTAATTGGCACACACCCTCTGGTCCCCCTTTTTGAAGAAACCACCACCCCAGACTTCCACGCAATGTTAAAGAGGCGTGTCAACCAAGACAGCCCCTCCACACCCAGAGCTTTAAGCCAGGGGTCTTCAACAGGGGGTCCGCGACCCCTAGGGGGTCCGCGGAGGTACTGCATGGGGGTCGCGAAAGTTTTGGTTGATTAGACTTTTTTTTATATTCCCCCCCCCCGCAATTTTTTCCACTAATTGAAATTTCTTTAAATACACATTAACATGAATTCAACACACTGTAGTAAACAGATAAATGGAGGCAGAAGATGTCTTTCAGTCATCAATGCATGAATATATGAACCTGTGTATTATTTGAGTATCTTAGTATTGAATGCACAATAACAAGGTACATTTACACATGGCACTATAGGACCAGTTTGATTTAACAACATTTTATACAATATATATAATTAGGGGGTCCCCGCTCCATCTCGCCATCAGTTTGGGGGTCCTTGGCCTGGAAAACGTTAAAGACCCCTGCTTTAAGCATTTCTGGATGGATCTCATCAGTCCCTGGGACTTTCCCGCTGTGGAGTTGTTCAATTACCTCAGCGACCTCCACCAGGGAGATTGACGACAATCCCCCATCATCCTCCAGCTCTGCATCTACCACAGAGGGCGTGTAAGCTGGATTTAGGAGTTCCCCAAAGTGCTCCTTCCACCGCCCTATTACCTCCTCAGTTGAGGTCAACAACGTCCCATCCTTACTGTACACAGCTTGGATGATTCTTCGCTTCCCCGTGATCCGTTGACAGCTCCCCCCCTCTCTTCACCCGAGTGTCCAAAACAGATGGCCTCAGATCAGATGAAACATAACATATCCAGTGTGTCTCTAAAGTAATTTTGGAGCATTCTGATGTAAGATTTTAAAATTAAAGGCTTAAATGTCTAATTACAGCTATTTTTAAAATCTTTTTTCAGGCTTTAAAAGCCATATTTTACTCTTTTTCAGGCTACTGTTAAACGCATTCCTCCTGTTAAGCCAGCTTTATTTCAAGTCTGTGTGAGACATCACGTATCCAGTGTGTCTCTTGGGTAATATCGGAGCATTCTGATGTAGGATTTTGAAATTAAGGGCTTAAAAGTAAAGCTTTATTGACAATTTTCAGGCTGTTAAAGCTATATTTTACTCTATTTGAGGCTACTCTAAAATGGAATCCTACTTTTAAACCAGCTTCTTTCCAAGTCTGGGTGAGACATCACATATCCAGTGGGTCTCTCAAGTAATATCGGAGCATTCTGATGTAGGATTTTAAAATCAGAGTCTTAAATGTCTAATTAAAGCTATTTTTGAAATCTTTTTTCAGGCTGTTAAAGCCATATTTTATTCTTTTTCAGGCTACTGTAAACGGATTCCTCCTGTTAAGCCAGCTTCGTTTTTGTTTACTTTATTTTCATGCTCTCCATGTGTTTTTATTTTTTAGCACTTACCTGTTTTATCATGTAGCACTTTGGGATTTGTGTAAATATAAAGTGCATTACAAATTAAATGTATTATTATTATAATCTTTATACAGCAAAGCTATATGAAGTCACACATTTACAAGTGTTGTGGTTTCACAATCCCTAGAGAACAGGGGCCTGTTGCACGAAAGTAGAATAAAGATATCCAGGATAAGTGAAAAAGCGCAGCTTGACTTAGTGAGATCTGCTCAACGCGGCTTAATCGGTTGCACGTTTGCCGAGCCAGGATGAACAGGTGAAGCTATGTCAAGCCAGGTGTAGATAGCTGGGATAAGTGCACGTTCACGGCTTTCTCAAATATCAATCACAGATTTACTGATGCAGAATTGAGAAGACGCATGTGCCACATGTTTCACCCAATGAGCAGCAGCAGCTTCTAATGGAAGGTAACGAGGAGGGGAAGAATATGCAAAAAGGGAATTACGGCTCTTATCAAATGGAGAGAAACAGCCCAACATAGCGGACCCGATTGAATGTGTGGGTGTAAAAATATAGCCTTTGCCTTAAAAGTGAGCAGAGGGAACTAATGTTCCTCAGGAAATGGACCCTAAGGAATTTAGGCTTAATTTCAAACCCTTATTCACAACGTGTTTTACAACCACGCACAAATCTCTATAAGCTATGTCCAATTCTGTGTACAATTAATGTTCATACAGAACAATCAGAAAGGGACAACAACTAGAAAAATAAGTAAGTGACTTCAATACACGCTGTGAGCATAGGTAAAACAATATTCATGTTTTTTTAGTCTTCTGGCAAGTGACCGCACCAAAATAAAAAGATTAAAAGCATTGTGGTGTTCCCGGTGTGATGAATGTAAACTACACTATATACATATAAAGGCCACATTATCGGTCCAGGGATGTGAGACTAATTGAGAAGGTAATGAAACCAATGTAAGCTATAATAAAAAACATTAGGCCTACTTATTAAGGAGTAACACAAACTAGCCTTTATTAGAGATGGCGAGCAACAAGAAAATGAAATCATGAATGTAATGGTCTCTGACCAGTCTGCCATTCTTATCATCTGGAAACGTTGCTACATTAATATCGTCACACTTAATCTTGGGAGCGCGTCCTGCATAAACCTGAAGCTGCACAGACCACGGACGCTGCGCTGCTCATCTCTACTTTTACAGAGAGAGCGGACGCTGATGCGCTGCACAGGTCTGCCGGCAGGCAGCGGCCACTGGGCAGCGGCCGCACGCCAGACAGCCTCGACACACTACCGTACCACCGGAAAAAAAAGTCCCACTTCGCATCTGGATGCCAGTGCAACCTTTTCTAACCATCTAAACAACTGTTGTCGGGTTTAAATCCAACTCGCGACAACAATAGTGACAAAGTAGGCTAATGCATGTTAATAAAAATAAATCAGAACACATGCAGAAGACAACGGAATAACTGCTAAACACGTTTATTTCGGATCAGACTGATTTAACACGAGACTCCAGGGTTAATCTTAGCCTGGCTGTTAGCCTGCTCTGCACCAGGCTAGCCGCAAAGAATAAATCTCCATGGTTACTTGGCTGGGTTTAATTCAATCTGGTTTTGTTCAATCGAGTCAAAGCTAAATTCATCCAGGATAACTTGAATATCCCGGCTTAATCCCTTATCCTAGTTTCGTGCAACAGGCCCCAGCTCAGGTTCTAACCAGGACTAACCAGGCGTAACCAGGACTAACCAAGCCCAGAGCCTCTTACACACGAAATGACGACACCATGTGACTGTTACACATTTAGTGACCCATGCTGAAGTAGGAATTATACTCTTCTTTTTTCAGCCATATCAGTGTGAAAGCAGCTCCTCAATGTGATCCCCAACAAAAAACCCGAAGACACGTAACCCTCACAACCCTTCCCAAAATTTTAAAAACAGATATTTTAAAAAATGAGCTTCCTTTTTTTTACGCGATATCCAAAGAGGGGCCCCATGAGAAAAAACTTGGGGTAAAAATAAAACATACAACAAAACTATAAAATCCCGGGTTATATATTATTATAATTTTAAAATACCCTTAATTACATTTCAAAAGCTCTGTGTTTTATTAAAAATATTTAAAACCCAAAAATAGTGGAAGAAAAGGCTTTCCCGCCCCGTTAAACCAAAATTTCGTAATGAAAATCCCTCTTTTGCATCAGTTACATTCAGGTTTTTTGCCCCGGGGTTTTTTTTTGTTGGGTTTAAAAAATAAAAGCAAGATAAGTAAAATGACCAAAAAAAAATACAAATGAATTACCTGTGCCAAAAGGGCCATTGTTTTTAGCAAATAACACAGCATGAGGCCACAGTTCTTCCTCACAAAAACTAGAAAGGAATTCCCCGGGTAGCTTATCACATTGCAATGGGATGGGGCCCATAGTTTAACACATTTTAATTTTTGTATGCCAAATGTTTCCCTTTTTTTGCAACTTTCTTTAAATTTCCTAACCCTCCTAAACCCTTTGGGTTTAAAATGTAACAAGCAAACTGTCCACTTGAGAGAAAAATCCGCCGACGGGGAATTTTTTACAGTGTGGGATGTTTTGGCAAATTGTGTCCATTTTTTACAGCTATTTATGACCGTATAGTTTCACGGTAATTTATAAAAAATTTAATTTTAAACCACGGTAACAGAGGGACAAAACCCTGGCTAGGAAAACCGGGACACTTTTAAAAAATGATGATTTCCCAAAAGGAGTTTCATAACGGCGTCCCCAAGTTTTTTTTAATCTCAATACATTGTCACGTTTGAGTTTTTTTCCTGTTTCTGTTTTCGGGTCGAAAGATAGACGTGGACCCCTTGGGGGGGGACAGGGGGAGGACGGGTTTTCGGAGGGGCCGTTTTTTCCCCTTTTTCCGGCAGGATGTCACAGCCGGGGGTTTTGGGAGGCAAAATTGTAAGAAATTTGGTTTGAAGGGGCTCCCCCAATAGGATAACGGGTTCTTGGGGAAGAGTTTTCTATGTAGGATCCCAAACCCCGGGCACCGAAAAAGTTAAAAAAAAACAGGTTTTTTATCACTGAAAAAAAAAAAATTTTTAAAAAAATTTAAATAATGGTTTCCAAATTAAAACTTAGGCATAAAAAATTTCTAAAATAAAAATTTAAAAAAGGGGGGCTCTAAAAAGGGGTTATCGGCTTCACAAAACCTCTTAAACCTAAATTTTTTTTTTTTTTTTAAAACCGAAGGGCCCTCCTTGATCACGGAGAACTGAGTGGAGGGGGGGTGGAGGTGAAGCACGATACTCATGTGGTGCCCTGACAAAATTTGTTCTTTTTTTAAAACCCCCCAGGGGGGAAACACAAAAATTATGCAAAATTTTTTTAATGTAAAAGGGTATTCCCATTTAGGGGTTTTTTCTATTAAAAAACCCCGGGGAATTGCTAGGTGGGATAGCTTTTTTTCCGCACAGCCCCAGGGGTATTAAATTTGCTGTTTTTCCTTCTTTTAAAACTTTTGGAACCTTGGTGTGGTTGTAGACCCTCCCCACAGGTTTCGTTTTTAATGTTTTTGGTCCCGATAATCCACAGTGCCTCTGCAGGTCCAGCTGGAAAAATTTGGTGCAGAAAAAAGCGGGAAAAAAAAATTAAAAAACCCGTTAGGGATTCTATCCAGCAAAACCTAAAATGTGAACTGCAATTCCCTAGGTGCCCCTTAAGAAAGGGCAAGGGAAGCTGTAATAAAAAAACCAACCTAAAATTTTTTCAGTTTTTCCCGGATGTGCAGAGCTTCTGCCCCCTCCCCCGTAAAGAAAATGAATCCCCGGGGGGGAAAAGAGAAGAAAACATTTTGGCAGTTACAACAAGGTAAATTTAATTTAGAGTATAAATTTGGTTTTTTCCAGCATAATTCAAAAGTGCCCCTCATTTACATTACCTGAAAGATGTGATATTTGACATTGCTGATTTCAATGCACGTGTTTTCTCCGCAAGGTCTGTTTGCTAGTAGAGATTTAAACCTTGACAGAAAGAAAACGAGGAAACAAAAACTGAAAGGATAAGCGTTGGTGTAACCCAAACTTTGGTGTTTCTTTCACACTCTGTGAATGGTAATACATCTTAATAATATACAGTAGCTTAAAGCAAATAGTTTTAATAAGTTTTCTCTGAGGACATTATGTCAACAACATATTTGAGTGATGTGTCATTGATGATCGGTTATCATTAATGTAACATTACAATCTATAATGGATCAGAAGGAAGAAATGTACAGTTCTGATGTCAGATCTCAACAGCATGTCAAATGTTGTCATTGCTGTATGTATAAATATTAGAATATACTGAATTTACACAATTCAGAGAGTTCATGGAGTCACCATATAATGTATAGCAGAATGCAATGTTTAAGTATTTAAAATGACTATAGATACATATTACTGTACTGTGCATTTCAAAGCATTTAAATGGTAAAGTGAGTGTACCTGCTGGAAGCTGTGAAGAGCAGGACTTTGTGGGCGTAAAAAGGCTTCCCTTCCACCAAAAAGGTCACATCTGACATCTCTTTATTGTTCAGGAAGTGAGGATCTGAAAATGTTAGAACATTTTGATGTTTTTCTGATTATCAAAAAAATATATATCACACACATGGGATGTGCCTATTACAACATTTTTCCCCATGTTAGACAGTGTGTGGGAAAGTATTTTTCTGTAATGAAAAACTGTCAAAAAACTAAATATAATTTGGTGTGTCCCCTGCAGTAACTCTGAGGACCCCTAGGGGCCCTGGACCCCCTGTTGAAGATCTCTATTCTAGAAACATTTCAGCTACTTTTTTTCTATTCCAGTCTTTGAACACTAGATGGTGTTATGTACAGTTGGCATTTTACCGCATTGTGCATTTCCATGTATGTAACAGCTGACTGAAAGTGCTGGGTGCTTGTGCTGCCATAATGCTGTATTTAAATTGTTTTTTAGATATTGCATTGACAATAATTAAATAGACCGGCCCTCACCCAGTCGTGCCGTCTGCTTCCTTTTGATCTCTGCCAGTTTGGGGATTGGGTAAGGACCATAACACTGTGTGAAGATCGCAGCCAGCTGCTGGCTAATCACCTCATTCTGACAAAACACAGACAAGAGGAACAAAACATCAGAGTTTAAGGAGAGCTGCTTGGGCAGGCAGTGCTCAGCCAACATCCAAGAGTTCATGTTACGTAATAACTCAGGTACTTATTTTAGGGCTCCTCTCCTACACAAACATTCCCTACACAATTATCAGTGAGCGGTTTAACTTCTGCAGCCTTGTATCTGTGTAAGCCTTGCATTTTCGTGGCTATCTCACACCTTTGAAAGGAGATCAGATAAATATCAGGGTTATTTCTTACACCCTCAGTCCTTCAGAGATTACTGTAATGGTAAACACCATGACAGGCCGAGCTACTGTAGGAGTGTGAGAAAGAGAGAGACAGGAGAGTGAGATCCTCTTAAGTTTACACCTAATGTTCCTCTAGAGTGTGTGTGCGGTGCTAAAACTCAGGGAGAAGGAGGGGGCAGCGCCATTCACCTGCAGCAGCCGTGCGCGACGCTACAAGCCCCACTTGTGCTGTCAGGATGCTTGTTCTTACTGAAGCATGACGCCAACAAACAGCCAACTTGGACAAATGTGCATTTCTGCAATTTCCCCCACATTCACTCGCTAGACACAATGTGTGAAAACATGAGATAGATAGATAGCTTAAACTTAACTGTTTAAGTACAGTAAATTGTTGAAGGTAAGGTTCAGTGGGCTGAGGACAGCAGACAATAAAAGATGAGCGGCCCCTTCCCCTGATGTCTCAGGCCCTCATAGTGGAGCACACAGTGCCAGGGGTCCCTGAGGCCCTCATAGAGATGGGGGTCATTGTTTCCACCATGCATCATCAAAGACAGAGACAAGGACTGACACTGCAGCAATCCTCTGAAGGCTAGGATGGGCGTGTGTGCGTGTGTGCGTGTTTGTGTGTGTGTGTGTGTGCGCATGCACGATATGTGTGTGTTTGAGAGAGACAGAGAAATACTGTTGGCATCAAATTGCACATGTATACTAGTCTGCAGTTCTGCTTGTGTATTTGATTATAAAAGTGTGAGTGTGAGTGTGTGTGTGTGTGTATTTGTGTGTGCACACACTGCAGTATTTTTTGTGATTTCGGCAATGACAGCACAACTCAGCACGCTGGCAGGGCAGTACAGTACTACGTAAAGGCTAGGAAGGCAAAACAAACAGAAGTGACAGACAGGACTATGATGTGATGTTTTAAATCTAATATGGCCTACCATGAAGATCATGAGCTTAAGTAATGAGACAGGGTCCTGATCTAATGAGCAGCAACAGAGAGGAGCAAGGAGGCCTGTCATAAGTCATTATCATCTTAAGTTATTGATACTGATTAGGCCTCTTGCTCTTTCAAATTCTGGGAAGCTGATGACTACATGAGAATCATACAAAAAGAGAGGAGATCAGTGAGCAGAGCAGATATGTTTGAAAGCCTTGGCGGAACAATGACATATTGTATATAAAGTGGCACCTCACACAACTGAATCCACAGGGCTTTAACAGGGGACACAGACAGTCCAGTACCTTGCTGGCTCTAAGGATCTGGAACATGAGAGGCAGGCCAAGCGTGATGAGCTCCTCGGTGTACTCCTCTTCCTCGATGCAGCTGAACTCTTTCAGAAGACCCTGGATCAGAGGTCGGCGGTGCTGATGGAAACATGTGCGCAAAGACTCCATCCAAGTGTGCAAAGTCCATGGAACCCCTGGGAAATCATTACACAGATATACACGCATGAATCATTTAATACACACATGCATACACAGAATGTACACATGTTACATACAGAATGTGATTCTGTAGAACATGCATAGGCATGTTTTAGAGAGTGTTCACAGAAACTAACCGAGGCTCCGTATATCTATGGTGATGTCCACGTGCCCATGTTCTGCACTGTGGTACATGGCTTCTTTCAGGGCTTTAAGTTTGGCCTTCCCAGTTCGGATCAAGTCAATCTGAGACGGACTTCTACATTCCAGCTCCGAACCCTCTGCCAAAATCTCTTCCAGGGATAAGACGTCCCCTTTCCCTTTCTCTGTATGGGACAGCAGCTTCCGAAACACATTTCTAGAAAACAAAATCACAAAAAACAAAAAAAATGAAATTTGATTGTTGGGTACATATTAAAGGCTCTATTTAATTGCTTGTTATTGCATGAGTCTCCCAGCCACTATCAACACATGTGGCAAACAGGTGCATTTGGATTATTATACATATTAATAAGGAAAAGTGATATGACTGTCACTGAGTTCTGATAGACCATGGCAATCTGAAAGTAATTGTTTCACAGCTTTAATTGCTATTGCTGCATATAGCTCAGTTTTAATTAACAAGTAAGGTTTGATAAAAAAAAGCTTAGTGCACATAAACAAAAGAAATCCTAAATCCTTAGGGTGAAAGTTTAGAATTTTATGCAAATAGGCACATATACGTATACATACAGACAAACATATATATATATATATATATATATATATATATATATATATATATATATATTTGAAAGGCTTACAAAGAATTGTTGGTTTGTAGGCAACACATTCTATTTTAATTGGTGTTAAACAGGTTTAAGGGACTTGGGAATGGTCTTCCATTGCACCAAAATAAAAAATAAAAACACCTATTAGGTTCAGATTATGTTTTTTTATTTCTATAGTGCAATTATAGACACATTTTCAATTAGTTTGGTCCTGAAGGTGGACCAACTTGAACATATCTCATTAGGAAAGCTGTTGTCACCATATCTGTGTCCTTTTGTAAAAATCGGATAAAAGGTCAGTGAATGACCCAATGTAGCTGGTGTATATTTGCCAAATAGAGTTAGATACAATGGTGTCATGTACCAGGTGTGGTGGAAAATGCCCAACAAACAAAAAATCATAGGGAAATATTAGACAATGCCTCGTTTTACAGCAGCATTTAAAATAAACTCATCATAAATGGTAAGACGTTTAAAGGAAAGAGCAATGCAATTTGTCACTCATTTTAGGGAAAACATGCACAGTATTATTGGCACACTTTCAATTAATTACAAAGAAATGCTAGCATAACATAGAGTCTTTTAGTAAGTACAAAGAAGGTCAGCATACCATGCAAAGGCTCTGTAAAATGTATTACCAAAAAATACTCTGCATACATGCTTATGAATCATTAACACAAGAAGAAAACTAACATGTTGAACTGTTTTACCTGCAACACACTGAATGTGAATAAGACTTAGGTTAAGGAAGTTAATGAAAATGGTGAAATATTGTTGTCAAAGTGCTGTAATGTGCAGCCCATTGAGACCCAACTGTATTTTATGAAGTCTTAATTTTCATACATTCAAGATGGTTGTGTTTAGTCTCAATGTTGTGTCATCTCAAACAAAAAGTTTAGAAAACACACAATAAGTGCAATTAGTCCAACAGTATTTAACATCTATCTTGAATCTAACAGTTCAACAGATTCAAAATCATGGACATTCTCTGTTGAGATTGTGTTACTCAGTTCAAACAGAGCGTACTTGTGTATCCTTTGTTTATTCACTTCGGAGGGTGTAATCATGATGGAACATGAACGTGTGTGTTTGTAGGTGTGTGTGTGTGTGTGTGTGTGTGTGTGTGTGTGTAACTCACCTGTGTCCGTGAGCTGCTGCCAGACTGTAGGAGTTCATGTCTCCCTGCGGCGCGGTGGAGATGCCATTGCGATACATGGTTCCCACCATTGGGTCCGCCCCCCGCTCCAGCAGCAAACTCACTAGCTCAAAGTTACCTGTGCACACACACACACACACATGCACACACACAAACACACACAATAGGATTAAGGCAGAAAAATGAGGGTGATGCAAAAATTCAATCATCATTCTGCATGCATGTCTATATTTGTCTTTATTTTTCCAGCCCCCAGGATAAAAATGCCACTGAAGTCATAACTCAGCCCATGATCATGTTAATAGTCAGGTGATATTATCAGCTGGTTATAGATGGCCAGCTGGTGTTGTCAGCTTCCTATAACACAGTTGGACAGGAGGCAGAGGATGGGAGTCACGCTGTGTCTCTGTATACCTGCTGCAGAAGCCAGCTGCAACGGGGTCTCTGTGTAGTTCTCCATCCCGTCCTGCAGGGACCCCTCCACATTTGCTTTGGCATCCAGCAGCAGCTGCAGGGGTCGGGTGGGGACACGGAGGGGCACGATGGGATAGAGAGAGAGAGAGACAGGGAGAGACAGAGAGAGGGTGAGGAGAAGCGAAAGAGTCGGTTGGCTAGTGAAGTCAGCCTAGAATTCAGCTTCTCTCATCTCTTTACTGTTTCATGCAACAAAATCTGTATAGGGAATAGTTAATATTTAACTTTTACACTGCTTGTACAGCTAACTTTTACTTTCACAAATCCTTTAAACTTTAGATTCAAATTAAATTTTTTATGTTTACATAATTTTAAGGAAAAGATCTGGGAAATACACTTCACACATTTGCTTGCAGAGAGTTGGATGAAAAGACTGATACTCCCTGAAAAATGTATATAAGCCTTTTACCCAAATTGTCAAGTTAATATTTTGATGTTTGCGGATATTTTTAAATGCAAATGCAGCAGTAATAACTATGAGCCAAATTTGACAGTAGGTTAAATAGACTCACAAATCAGTTTATCATACATACATGTAGCATGTCATTTTGTTTATATTGTATTTATAATGATCTTGTTGTGTAACACTGCTCATACACTGGCTGAAAGACTGACAGATTTATCTGGGGAACAATTTGTAACTGAGAGAATAACCTATAGGTCACTGAATCTCATAACTTTATGTCATCTAACACAATGAACATCTAAAATTAAAGTTCCAATATGTAATATTATTGTCTGTAATAAATTCAATCAAAAATGCACCCAATGCTAAGTTGAAAAACTATCTTTTCTGACAACAATGCTAATGCCAGTATTTTCCGTGATGGAATTTCTGTGTAGTTATCAACTGCCCAGTTTGACGGCCAAGCCGGGTTGCCAGATGTACTGTAAAAACGTAACGCTGTAACGTTAGAACAGCCATGAAAGCAGCTAACAAACGAACAGGCCATCTGAACGACCCTAAAAAAGTTTCTAACAGTAGTGTGACAGGAGACGTTACAAACCCCGGATAAACATTGGAGCTATATTTAAAAGATGAAGACTGCTTAGCGTCCAAAAGGACGCAGAGTTGGCAAATTGAAGATCGTCTGATTTACGCCCCGCTGCGTCGAGGCGTAAACCTCTGTACATGTGCGCCCGCTCTACCCAGTGAGCTAACCCGGCTACACCTACAGTAACTATTTTAAACACTAACTGTCAGTATTACATATTGCACCTTTAATATCTTGTAAAATTGAGTTGGAAATTATGACATATTTAATTGCAATGCACTTAATGGTTTTAATCAACATTTAATCTTATTAACTTTATTCTTTTTTTAAGCTGATGTTCTGAGAGATAAAATTGTGGCGTCACATGGCTTTAACATTTTCCATTACAATTGAATGATTTCAAACGGATCATTTAGAGGACACACTGAATTAGTTAGAGACGGGTTCGATAACAATTAGACCGCTGTGTTTCCACTTTCCACTTGCTAAATGCTTCATGATCCATTTGTTCAAAAATGGAAAACGTCAGGAGGCGATGTTTGACACAATTGTTTAGACCTAAAGGTTGACTGGATAAACACCCTCTTTAAAGATACAAAACACAATGTGTACATCACACAAACAGCATCAAATGAAAAAAAGAGAGACAGGAGAACACTCGTAATGGAGAACCATTATCATCATCACCACCAAGAAGCTTTGATGACAAAAATGACAATGACAACCAACCATGAGTTGAAGCACAACAAGAGGCCATGATGAGAGAATCACAGGTGAGAGAGGATGTCACTACCTGCACCACAGGCACATGTCCGTGTAACACCGCGAAAGTGAGGGGCGTCGCCTGCCGCATTTCGGGAAAGACTGAGGGGTGCTTGTGCACTGAGTTTGGCACCTGGGGAAGGGACACAGGTAGGTGGGTTGGGTAGGTAGGAGTGAGAAGGGTGAGGGAGAGAGATAACGAAGCCATTAAAACTACTACATGGCCTAAGGAGCACAAGACAATCAGCTGCAGGGAGGAGAGGGAGGGAAGGAAGCTCTACAGGAGAAACTAGAGTAATTAACCAGGAACCCTGGGGCTGCACAGGGCATCCTGTCACTTTGTTTGCCTTCTAATGAACACCATGGATTGATCTGTCTAGTTAGGACGTATCCTAATGGTTCGTCTGTGATCTTTTTTTTTTTCTGACAGGGATCTGACCTGACCTCTCTAAGGCTCATCTCTCTGGTCAGGCTGCAATGAATAACTAAGCCCAATGAAAGCGTGACATACATAAAACACATGACCAAAGCACAAAAGCACATCATCTCCTCAGGCTGCTTTGGTAACAAGGGGGCTTGCTGGCTGGCAGGCAGGAGAGAGACATGCAGGTACAGGTACTGGGAGGCCAACTGAAGTTTGGGTGAAATGGTTTAATAAGACTGATGTTCTGCAGAACTCCACACTAATGTTTGTCAATGAATGAAACTAAAAAGTGTATTTTGTGTTTTTTAAGAATATAGGCAGTATTTTGCTAATGCAATAACGTTTGAGGGGGATAACACACCAACCCGACGGCCGACCTTTTGACAGAAACATTTTTTGGTCAACTCAACTTGGAGTTGACCAAAAAAGTGCCTCGGAACACACACTAGCAATGCCAACTGCCGACGGCAGCTGATTGGACGAACGTGTCCCGTGGGTTTGGGTTTTCCTGAAATTCAAAGCCAGACTGTCATGGCGGCTTGTTCAGAATACAATCTCATATTTTACTAAAAATAGTTCACCGAAACGTGATTCTGGTAACATTTTAAGGGAGAAATAGGCCGTGCACTTGCTGAATCTGTCTTCATTTCAGAGCGACAAAGGTCACTTTAAAAGATTTTTCTCCGTTTTTGAGAGACTCTAGTCACGCTCATCCCACTCGTCATTTCCTTGTTAGCACTCCACCAATCAGATTGGTCATTTGAGTCCGACTAACGGCAGTGCCCGCCTTCCGACCTAGCATGTCATGTCGGCCAAAATGAAAGCCGCCGGCCCCTCTGATGGACAACGGCTTGGAACACACCAAACAGACTCGAGTCACTGACCTCGCCAGACTGTCTGACGGACGATTATCTGGTTGGTGTGTCAGGGCCTTAACCTGCTAAGTATGCTGTACGTACGTCGCTGTGTTTTGTAAAGTCGTTATTCAAAGATAGATTCCCCTTTCCTTTGAGCTTGGTACCCTAAAACTTCATTGCTGTACCCCAGCAACCATAAGTACTCCTGCCTGCATTCTGGGAACATAACCCCTATATCTTATGTTCTTCAATAACCCCTCCATCTGAGTTCAGGTTTCTACAGAATATCATATGTTGTTAACACCATTTTCCCAAATTAATCTTTTAATATTGTACCCTGTAGATACCCTGTATTTACAAAAACATTAATATGTATTTCTCCTCCTCCTAGTCTACTCCGTTGTTCCATCTTGTTTTCTTCCACAATTTAGTACCAGTAGGAACACGTCAGCATTTTGTTGGTACCTGATTTATACAACAAAATTACATTGTTAATAGCCGGCTGAATTATAAAGTGTTACCTATGACTCTAACTTTGAGAGGATTTAAATAACATGAATCATTTTAAAGCTGCCCAGCTGGTGAAAGGAACATCAGAGCCTAACAAAGATTGTCTTTAACTTTTCAAATTCTAACCGGGTTCAAAACCAGATGCATAAAAAGAATATGAAAGTGGGTGTTTTTATTTCAGAGAGTGTTTTATGCTTTGGCCAGGGGTCATGAATGCAGTGGACTGCAAATAAAACTCTGGCACAATGGCGGATGGGACATGCTGTTGGTGCCTAATGAAGACCAGAATCATGAGGCTTTAACTGAACTATCACTCTGAAGTCTGCACAGAGTCAAAAAAAAAGGACGCTATCTCAGTTCTCTGCAGGCTCTGTGACGAATTCAGTTTGCATTAAGTCAGGCAATCTTTATAACTTTTTTTCCCTGACAGAGAAATAATGACTCAGCAACATACATCTGAGTCATGTTTTACACTTGAAATTCTCAAATGCAAGTGAGTTTCGTTGCACGTGTAATTTTTTTAATCTGTTTGCAAGCTGCTACATATCCTGGGATGTGGCGGAGCAGTCAGTGCCTCATGAGCTCCAGCTCTTATACATTTAGCACCACAACACATGGGAGAGGACAAAGAAGGGGACATGAGAGACAACATGATTGGTTTTATCCAATTCAACACCACACACATAGTTTAGGGTACTTAAAGCAAAAAAATTATTTTAACCCTTGTGTTGTCTTCCCGTCAAAATTGAAAATGAACACTTTTGTTGACGCGATGTAGGAAAACGGGTCCATTTGACCAGAGGGCAACATGAGGCTTAAGACTAACATATGTAACACTGTTTATACTGAAGAACACAGAAGTTGTAAGGTCACCCCTCCTTAAAATACTCAATGCCGATGTCTCCCATTAATGTGTAATATTAAATTTTTTATTTTTTTTAATTTAAGCTATTTCTATTGAACTGACAAGAGCAATGTGTCCTTCTATCTGCCCTTTGTGATGCCCCGTGTTACTTAACCCTCATGTTGTCCTCGGCTCAAATTTGAGTAGTTTTCAGTTTTTATCACAAAAAAATGGGCCTGAAAATGCCAACGTTAGAAATATCAAATAACTTTAAAAAAACTTCAAATATAAGAACTCACAACATTGAAAAAGTGACAAAAATGTCGGAAAAAAACTACCTTTTTTTCCATGGTCGACGGGAAGACAACACAAGGGTTAACAATAATCCTGCCTTCGTTTGACTTTGATCTTGCCAATGTGTAAACCAGAATAACAGCGAAAACTTAATCAGCACTGACCTCACTGTTAATAAAAGCTCCCGCATCCAGCAGCATCTGTACCATGGCCTCGTCTCCACGGACACAGGCGTACATCAGCGGGGTCATCCCCTAGCACAGGCACAGAGAACAAGGGCAGACGTTAATGAGACACTTCTTCATTTTATTAAATCATCATAATCAAATAGCATAATCAAATCCCAGATTATGCCACTTAGTTATTTAGTTATCAAAAACACTGCATCTTTCAGCGAACTTTCAGAGGCTGTAGTGGGTAATTAGTTACAAAACAGGATGCAGGCTCTAGAGGATTTTTTTTCTTGGCAACTATTACGTGTTTCCCAAATGATGTACATAGTTGTAGGCATTTCCTTATCAAATGCCTAAAAAAATAGTGTAAATAGCTGAAATAAAATCTCCACAGGGCACAAGGCCCCCCGACCCCCCTAGGTTTGGGCTTAGCCCTGAATACAACATCTGGCTCCGCATCTGGTTCTATATATGTTTTTCTCTAAACTATTACAAAGTAGAACAAAGCAAGCGTGTATCCTTGACAGTTCCACTCCTGGCGCCTTGAGTCTAATGAGAGTAATATTCTGGAATTGATCCTTTAAATACCATATGAATCAATATTGTCTCTGGGCAAAAACGTACAGTACACACTAGACTGGGATATTTGAAAGTTGGGTAACACCTTACAATAAGGTACACAAACAAGTGGGTAGTTAATGATTAATGAATGTGCATTCGGAATGCTTAACTAATCATTTGTTAATGATTAACCACCACTCAGTACCAGTGCTTAACTAATCATTTGTTACTCATTCATTTAACAGTAACTACCAGTCTGTTTAACAGTAACTAATAACTAGTGCTTGAATCACAGTCAATCAGTAACTACTCATTAACTAACCATTTGGTCATCATTTGGTCCTCATTTGTTAATCATTGACTACCTACTTTTGCTGTACCTTATTGCCAGGTGTTACTGTAAGTTTCTGCTGAGATCAGCCCCAAACTAAAGTTGATTTTCTCATTACACTTGTAGTATTCCCCTGATGATTTACTGTACTGGAGCTGGTAGTTGTAAAATAATGCAGAGGAAGGCTGCGGGAAAACAATATGTCAGAATAAGGATTGATAGTCATAACATAAGTCTGAAAATCTTGTGGTTCCACTGGCTGGATAAATGCGTGTGTGTGTGTGTGTGTGTGTGTGTTTTCATTATTTAAAACATTTCTTGTGTTTCTAACCTGCTCACTCAAGCTGTTGATACCATCGGGCCCCAGCAGGTTGACAGCTTGCTTCACCAGGTCTGTGCGTCCACAGCTGAGCATACGGAAGCCCAGGTCCTGCAGGAACTTTGCTTCAGTAGAGGCGGCGTCCAGTTTCCTCGAGGCACAGAAGCAATCATCCGTTCTGAAGGGCGAAGCACACAAAGTGATTCAGAGTGCAAGCTTAATGTTTTGACTCATCATAGTTCCCCTGAACACTGGGACAACCTTATTCTTTTTAACACTACAGGGAGGATGCTCATATTATTGATGTGTGAGTTTGCGTGCAAGTTAAGATATGTGCCTGCTGGTGCTTTTTATGTGCACATGAAGAGGCTGAGCACCACGCTCTGTAGCCCACAGGCAAGCACATAGCCTACAGTCGTACCGGAGCTGACGCGGCTCACAGTCCACTCCGGGCAGCAGCAGCCGGGCAGCCTGCCGAACATCATCGCTGTCCACAGAGAAGCTGCGTCGGTGTTCGGTGTGAACCACAGACACGCGCACCCACTCCATCAGAGGCGGCAGAACCATGAACGGCCTGTAGGGGGAGATAGAGGCACATGTTCTGGCCACCAGAGACTCGCACTGAACTTCAGTCACACTCAGTAGCCTACTTCAGTGTGCCCAGGCACTTCCAAGGAAAACCCACCTAAAACAGAATTTGCATATGTTATTTTAGAGTTCTTGCCAGCTCTTGTGGATGCTTGAGAACAGGATGATCTCTGTCAAGAAGATGAAATCAAAGACCAAAAAACTAGTGTGACACAGAGAGACACTTTGATATCAGAAAACCTACACTGAGCAAGATCATAGATTATAGACCACAACCATCAAAAATAGAGTAGTGTTATAATACTCGGCTGAAGCCCAAATCTATAATGTAAACCTAAATAATGCATTGCAATATATGTGCGATATAATTTCTATATGACTTAAAATGCATTGCAATGTTATAGCATTCACAAGGCCTTACATGTATTGTCACAATACAGGGAATGTAATTGCTCTGCTTCTAATGTGTTTTGCTCATGATCATAATGATGCCCACCATAGGGCTTAGACAGACAGGCAGGAAATGACCATCATGCAGTTGATCCTGACACTAGAGCCGACGGTGAACAGCTGGTCGCACAAAGAAAACACAATTACAGTCTCATTGAGAGAAAATCTCTTAAGCGAGAAGGAAGCCCAGACCAATTGTTGTTGGAATAACTCTTTTCCCTGTCTACCTCTCCGCCTCCACTCATCTTGCGTCAGTGTGATTTACATAGTATGTATCGTTCTAATCGTATAAACCAGACTTCAGACTTAACAATCAGTTTGGTTTCTTTGACACAGTTTGCTTGAATGCTGTTGAAGAGAAGCTGCTCGTGTGTTTTGCATGAGCTATCATATCTAGGCTGTGTATGTGATGAAACTTGAGATCGTCCGCCGGTATTTAATGTCCAGCACATCACTTTACAAAGGATGTCTTGATGCTTGGACTGTCTTTGACACATGATCGGCCCACATATGTCACTCAGTGTTAATTATTTACTCATCAATGCTACTCCCACTTGATGAGAGGGCATTTTAAGGGTTGTTTGATCGGCTAAGAAAATGCAAAACACTTTTGTGTTACTTGCTTCAAAGGAGACTGACCTAACAGCCCACCTGACGTCATTGGCTCCACAGAATTCATTTAAGCTGCACACAAGGCCTAATCAAGAGGCAAGGGACGTAGAATGGCAATGCATTCCCTCACAAGGACACATTAGAAACACTGAACAAGCTTTTCAAGGTCTTGCTCCTTCCAGTATATTCCAATTCCACATCCCTAATGTTGCCTCTGGCAATGTGCTTAAATGTGACTAAAACGAACCTACATTCATGTGATTTTCATTACTGATAGAAATAGGGATTTGAGAGAAAGCAGACGTGAGACCTGGGACACACATTAACTGACAACTTGGTCCACTGCAGGCAAAAAAGTCCGGAGCCCCAGCTAGAGAAAGGAATGCTCTAGCTAAACTGCAAGCACATTTGCCACCTCTGCCGCATGCTGACAGGGGTTTCCACCAAACTGCAGGAAACAGCTTGAGGTATACGGTCAACAGTGGAACTTGATGAGGTAAAAAAAAGTAAGGAAAAGTAATAGCTCATAAAAAGTGTTTCATGAGTAGAAATTGTAAAGATTGTGAGTGCTGTTCTGTGCTTTCCTGACATGTGGGGGAAACTACAAAGTGTTCAAAAAACTACATGATGAAGAATCAGGGGAATTAACAGCATGGAAACTTTGCCTTAGCTTTATGTCATTCATGCATAAGTCACCAACATGGTCCCACAGCTGCCGGCTGATTATGTCCCATTATGTCAGTGGCGGAAATTATCTTTCTGCAGCGCTGCTCAGGTCAGCCAGAGGGCTCACTCAAATAGCCAATAAGATACCAATTCTCTTGTGTAAAACCATACTTCCTTTTCCAGAGTAAAAAGATCTGGTGGGCCATTTCAGGGGTGAGCCCAGAGAGCCAGACATATAATAAAAGTCTGCAAAAGTGTACAGTTACAGCAGAATTATCTCTGCGCTTCTCTAGAGAAAGAGCATTACCACAAACTGGGGAGAACTACAGGGAGTTTCCTCACTGTGGTGTCATGGCGTTGTTTTATTATGTCCCAGCAGACATCAGAGGTGCAATAATGGCACTGTCCCACAGTAAAAAAGGAGATGAAGGGGTCTGATGGATGAATCCATACCAGATTATTCTATTACTTTGCATTGTTTTAAAAAACCTCCCGGCTCAAAAATGCCTCTAGATGATGCAACTGATATTTTACAGCTAAAAAAATTATTTTTACAACTGCACTGTGCATTATTACCTCTTTATTAGATGTTCCTGTTACATTTCACCTCGATTTGATTGTGAAAAGTTTTATATTTCAGTCAGTTACTACACAGTTAGTTGAGATTTTTTTGTGATTCACTCAATGTTTCATTCCTTTTGATTTTACTATATATTATGTTATGGTTTACTGTTGTTACTTTTGTAAAGCACTTTGGATACGTGCTGGTTGCTGTATAGTGCTACATGAAGAAATGTTAAGGAAAAATTAAGGAATTTGTGCAGTCTAATATTACTTTCAGCGTTTCATTCTCAGCGACCGTAGAGTCAAATGCAAGGGTGTGAAGGCTTGAGTAATTGTGTTTTTTTTTTCAACAAGACCGACAAGGCATTAGACTCAACACTAGGGCTGCATGATATTAGGAAAATTTCTATTTGCAATTATTTTGACTGATATTGCAATTGCGGTACGATTCATGATATGGGAGGGAATGATCATTATTGTATCATTATTCTCATTTTCATTGAAAAAAACATATATATGCGATTAATTGTGCAGCCCTACTCAACACTTGTCCTTACAGCTTGGCACTTTATGTTTTTAGAAAACACTGTAACAGTAAGTAGGACTATTTTCAGGCTTGGATTCAGTGTTGAGGAATTTGGAGCCCCTCCTCTTTATATTTTATCTACATGTTTGCTTCTCACCTCTCTGTTTGCAAGGTAACCTTGGAGGGCTCAACATTGGGGTTCTCCCACTCCATCTGAGGACAGTGCATGAAGTAACACAGCGTGTAGATCGCTTCAGGCGCCCAGTGGATCACGCTGCTCTTCTGGTGGATCGGCGTGCCATTGTTGTGGTTCTTCATATACATCGGCTGTAGGTGGTGCATGGCCCGGGACACCAGGTCACCTGACACACACACACACACACACACACGGAAATACAAAAGGAACATGAGCAATGAGAAACAACTTTATGTGCAGGCATGATGTTGAAAAGTCAGGAACATTTGGAGCCCACTGCCTTTAAAAGAATCACCCTAATTCCTTCCAGCCCCCTTAGAGCTCGCTCTGTCAGGGGAAATTGAGAATTTCCCTGCACCCCAGTCAGGAAAAAGACAGTGTTCATGCAAGTCCTGTCTGTGCAGCTCAAGGGGGAGAGCAAGAGAATAAGCATGCTCAGGACTGCACTGTGTGGAGAATGAATATTTATGGTCAAACTTTAGCTACTCCAAGCTTTTTCCTCTGTATAATTCGTCAGTGCTTTAAGGTCATTCAGTTGGGCTTAAACAATCCAAGCTTGAGAGGACTCTGCTAATTAAATGTCCAGGCAGGTTTAAAAGAAAGTTAACAGTTCTTGGAAAAGCATGTTGTAGCCCCTTTTTATACTTAAGGGACAAAATTGATCTGAGCAGCAAACTCAGTTACAGGTAGAGCTGGGCGATATGGAGAAAATCAAATATTACGATATTTTTGATAAAATACCTCAATATATATATACCTTAATACTGCAAGGATTTTGTAGTGTTGACTATTGGTGCTTTCACAAAATATTTACACAGTGAGGTTTTTGACAAATAAAATAATAGAACAATAATAATAGAACAGTTACAACAGTCTAGTAAGTTCAGAAAATTACATAATTTTACAGTAATGCAGCAGTTAAAACTAGAAAAAGACACCACAGACATCCAAATTCAATGACAATATCTAGTCTCATATCACGATATCAATATAATATCGATTTATTGCCCAGCTCTAGTTACAGGTAATCAAAAATCAAGAAATTAATTTCAAGTTTCCCTCAGAGCCAAACAGATAGTCAAGAACCTTAGTTATTGAGTCAAAGAGTATGAGCACGCTGTGTTATTAAAGCCTGGACTCAAATCCCATTTCACTGACTGCTTGTCGCTTCTCCTTCCTGTCTAGACCCACTGCACTATGAGAAAATGTAATGAAATTCTAAAGTGGGGTAGATACAAAAAAACAACACTTGTATTGTTCGGGTCAATTTGATACTATTCAAGGCGAAAAAGTAATAGAGCACGATGGCACTTGGTTACCCGTTCTAAATGAACTATACTGTATGTGTTCATATACAATACACTGCAGGAACAAACAGTCATTTCAGTGGACAAAAGGGTTTGTTTAGCATCAAAATTACTCTATTTGGCGCCTGCCAAGATTCCATTAAGCCTTGACAATGTGAGAGGCGAGTGTGAAAATGAATGAGGGAAGAGCATTCAAGCAAAAAAAACAGTCAATCTCCCAACTGTCCTATGGGAACAGTGGAGCTGTGCTGATAGAGAAATGTGCCGGACAACATCTACTGATGCAATGAAATATCAACACTGGAATAATTGTACCTCTCCAAACTTTAAGCTAAGTATCTCGGTATCTGTTACTCCCCCTGCGTCTTCCTCTTAATTGTACCAATGGGAATACAGATAAGCTTGTAACAGTGCCCTCTAAAGCTTGGTAAGGGGAGCTGAGGTGGGCAGCAACAGCCAGTTCTCATGTCTTATTTATGCTGGCCTGTGACATTTCCTATGCTTGCAGAGGAAGCTGCCATGGCTGAGCAGGGAGATTATTTCTAACACAGAGAGAGTGCAACAGTAGCGAAGAAGCAGCAGCTTAACACATGAAGCGATATAACCGCCGCTTTTTCAGCAGGTGTACCCAGAAATAAAAATAAGGGTTAACTCCTTGTTTTCAGTGACCATGTATCAGCACTGAGACGTGAGCAGTCTTTCTGTCTTGCCAAGAAACAGAGGGAGGACGGACGGAAGTACAGCAGTTTAATAAGCTAAAACGTCAATAGCCTTTTCATTATAAGAGAAGAGCCTTTAATCAATAGCTCATCCTGGGTAATTAATTCTTTATGCTAACAAGAAGAGGAGACGTAGAGGACGCACACAGCAGATCCTGCTCCTCAGGTTTGTCAGTGATTACCTTTAAGCAGCGGGGCAATGCTTTCCTTGTTTTCAAAGCTTTAAAATCCCCTTGGAAAGGTCTCCAGCATATAAAGGCCGTGCTTTGATTTAAGAGGGATTTTTATGAGAGTTGACACCTTTAAGGTCCGTAGCCAACAATGCAGCACCCACATAACAACCAAACTGCTCATTACTTAAGAGACTTGTGAAGGCTGTTTAATGGTGAGAGAGAAAGTATACTCTTCGGAAATGTAGAGATTAACTCTAATTTCTGACGGAGCAATTATATTCAAGCCTTTATGAATATGTAGTAACCAGCTTTCCTTAGGGTATTGATGAATGGGTGCTTGCTGCACACTGCACCTGCTGCCATCATCACTGTTTTCTGTTTGAATTATTTGCTGCTATGCAGCCGTGATTACATTTAACGGTCGCCCGTGGCAATCCTGACGCAACAAGATGCTTAGCTGTTCTTCTGCTATTAGTTGTGTCCATTCCAAAGCAGCCAGAGCTTTTAGCCACCAACTAAAACCCATTTCAGATTACAAGGGGGGCACAAACACTGTCTTTGTGGAGCTGTTCCATCTGAATCAAACACAGTTAATGAGAAAAGACTCACTGAGATAGAAAAAAAGACAGGAGCAGCAACAGTTGGAAATCTCACTAAGATGGTATTTTTTCTAGCCCGGATGCCAGTAAACCTGTTTGAGACGTGATTTACTCGTATCTTTAACCCAAGTCTTTATAGTGACTCATTAATCGCGAGCCTCTAGTATCATTGACTTGGATCAGTTGAGTCCTACTAAAATTCAATCTAAAATGATAACAGGGCCACGATATGACAATATCCAAAATCTAAGACGATATCTAGTCTCATATCACAATATTGATATAATAATTGATATAATATCAATGTATTGCCCAGCTTTAGTTACAAGTAATCCAAGTGACTCGCACAACTCGGATCAATTTAGAGAGTAACTCAGACTAACCCAAATCCTTAAAAGGAATCAAGTATGCCAGCCCTAGATGTCAGCCGAATTTAGCCCCGCCCACAACATGTGAGGTTTGGGAAGTTCGGTCTGGACTTGATCCGTTGTGGAGCAACTATGTTACAACCAATTCGGACCAATCAGGTCGTCAGGGTAGGCTTTAAACACTCTATATTGTTTCTGTTTAGCGTATGTATATATAAGTGTGTATATATTGTTGGTTGTTTTGTATGTGGAAGTGCATTGGGAGCAACGATGTTCCAAAGTAAAATTCCTCGTATGTGCCCTCATACCTGGCAAACACAGCTGATTCTGCTTCTGATTCTGATGGACAGATGATCAACATACGTCACATACTCCGTTGCTCTGATTGGTTGAAGGTCTATTCAACTGAGTTCAAAGGTATTTTCTTTCCTGGTTTGGTTGAAACACGTCCCATAACCACAGCCCAATGGAGCAGTATCAGACTCATAGTCTGTTTAAAATCTGAATATGACGACGTCAGACTATATTTCCTCATCATCTCTACTTTAACTTTCAGAATGTCTTCACATGATGTGGACTGAGGAGTCACACATTATAATCTGTGATAGGGACAAACACACACCGTCCCTGCAGTAATCAGGGTAGGCTGGTTTGTCTAGTAGTCTGGTGATAGCTCTCACTCTCAGGTCTCTGGAATCTTTATTATCTTTATTAGAAGAGAAATGGTATGTATGATTGGGAGTGAGGACGGGAGATGTGATGCACATCCTTGTCATGTTGATTCCACACATCCTTATTGATTACAGACTAGGCCTGCATGAGTTGGGGAAAAAATCACGATTCTCTGCCACGAAATGTGATGTTTTTTGCACACGAACATGAACCATGAAAAAACAAAACAAATTGGCAGTACCAAATATAGTTTTTTGGCACCTATAGCACGTTGGGCATCACCACAAGCCTGTAAACATAAAGGCTTCACTGAAGAAAGTATACATTATTATTATAAGAGAAGGGAGAGCATTGCAACGCTATTTTATACAGTCTGTTTAAAACTCACAGAAGAAAGTAGTAGCGTTTGAGATGCAGTCGGCCTGTAAAATTAAATGAGACTCCAAAGTCATTAAAAATATGTATTTAAAAAGAAAAAATTATATCGTGAACAGGGTGAATTGAGATCGCGATTTTACTACGATTAATAACGCAGACCTGTTACAGACATTGTAATGCTCCTCATTGATTGCATGTGGCTTTTGTTACCCCTTTTGGTAACTCTGGCAAATTTCATGTTTTAACCTCAGTTGATTCCATTTAACGTCAAGGTTTAATGACATGATGCCACCTTTGAGCCCATAAATCAAAACCACTGAGCAAAACCTATTTTAACCCATGCAACACTACATGGAACAGCGTTCCATTGTTCAATTTGCAAAAAGATTCTTCATTTGCGATCAAATTTTATATCGCAAAACATTGCTCTATAAGTCAACATACAGAAAAGAACACTACACATATTGAAAAAGGCACAGGGCACTTCCTTGCATTTGCTAAAAGATTCTTATACTTTTAGTAGATACCCATCTGTAGTATTCAAAGTAGAAGGACTATCTTCAGCCCAATATATAGATATTGTATATATTATATATAAAGCCATTAGCACCCTCTTACACGCAACAAAATGATATTTGAAAGTTATTACTGGTATTGACAGTACTGATGGCTAAAGCAGCATCTTTAGTCTTGCTTCCATCATACTAGACTCGAGAATAAAGCAAAAAATATTAAAAAGGTTCAGATGAGGTGAAAAGAGAAAGAAAGATCAAAATTCCTCACCAGCTGTAGAAGCCTTTTATTTTTTCCTGTGGTAAAATGTGCTCTGTGCTCCGAGCCCTATAATAATGAATAATGATATTCCAGTGCTTTTAAAAACAGCATTAATAACTAATAATGTATGATAAAGAACCTACTGTGGAATGTAAGGGGTAATTACTATATAATTACTATATAATAATTGTTGGGTCTTTGTCAATTATAAAAGTGTGGTCTACCCCTACTCTATCCGTAAAGTGTCTTGAGATAACTTGTTATGATTTGATACTATCAATAAAATTGATTTGAATTGGTCTAGCAAGGCTCAGTAGGCTTTTACTTAGTTGAGGTCTGTTTTTGTTTTCTATGCAGAGCAATATTTGTTAGCGTCATCTGACAACTCCAACAGCTTGCTGCATGGTCAGGCTGCCAGAGTCACAGCGGAGGATTTCAAGATAAATACCTTGCAGCAGAAAGTTTTACTGACCTCGGAAAGGTTATGGATGTGAAATTATGGGGGGGATTTAGGCTCTTGAAAACCTTGAAACATTGAATTATGGAATCTGACCTCTACTGTTTTATGGAAGTTATGTTTTCTTCTACCTGTTTAACATTCTGGGAAATGTACCTTCTTGCCTACAATAAGTTGGGAAGATTGATACTATTCTCATGTCTGATATTTATATTGACCTTCTCATCTAACTCTCGCCAAGAAAGAGATTATTTCCCAAAATGTCAAACAGGAGGGAGGTCCAGCTCATGGTGCTGCCGGTGGTTGTATGGTTTGATGCCAATGGACACATCAACCTGCACGGAGAAGTCACTTTGTGGTTGGGATGTTTGCCAGCTGTATGGATTTACATATGGAATAAGCCTATGGCCCCTAATTTTAACAATATAATGATATGTCATGGAGCTTCAGAGAATGTCGGACCAAGATGGCAGCACACACGTAAGTTCAGGGATTTATTATAATGAAATTCAACAAATAAAAAGGTGTCCTGGAACAGCAGGCAAAATCTAAAAACAGGAACAGGCAGAAACATCAGGAACACCGAGACCAACCGGGTAGCCGACACACAGACACTCCAATACACACTCCATCCATTAATCCAACTAGAGACAAAGACAGAACAGAGGCTAAATACACAGGGTGAGGAACAAAATAAGGAACAGGTGACACTAGGCTGGGAAAACAATCACAAGGGCGGGAAAACCAAAGACAGGAAGTAATACTAGACAAGACTAGACAGATTTCAAAATAAAACAGGGAACAAAACCGTGACACAATTTCATCACGGAAAAAAAGGTCAGTTCACCGGGCACATGGTTCAAAAGGGTTTTACTTAGTATCTTTATTAATTCATAGGTGTATTTTGGGTGTAACATGCCATAAACCAATCAGAGTGTCATCTCCCATTCCCTTTAAAAGCCAGGTGCGTTTGTACCTCGGCGCATTGCTAATATGATGGACCGTAATATTTTTATTTGTAATCTTTTGCATGTCTGTGTGCTGTCGCATTTCCCTGTGTGTAACAAGCATTGTGTGGACAACAAGCCTAGATGCAATTTACTAATGCACTGTTAAAATAACAATGAAATGCTGCACCATTGACTTAAGACTGGGTGTTTGTGGGTCAAAGGAGCAATCACTTCCAATTGCCTCAAGATAGCAATACTCCAATAGTTCACCTGAGCAAAAACACTTGCGTTGGGCTTAGCGCCACGCGGCGCAAGGTGCAAGATAAGCGCCCTATCTGTATTTTGCATCCTCCACCCATCACACCTTTAAGAGTAGATTTGGCTGAGTTCCATACATACAGATACACAAACAACGCTGTGTGGAACATACTAGTGACTGAGTGATGATGACACACCAAGGGTCCCAATCATTGCACTAGTTTCATGACTGTCATTTCACATATGCTAATTTGGCCTTTTGCAGAAGAGAAAATGAGAAATTACAAAGAGGTCTATCAGTAGCAAACCTCTAAAATCCAGTCTAAATGCCAGCTCTACAGACGGTATGTTGCTGCAAAGGAGCGGCCAATGTTATTTTATTCCATGAAATGTATTTTCGAATATTAAACTCATGTTTTTTTCTTTCTTCTAGTTTATTTTATTCATTTGTATTTACATTATTATAAATACTAGAGAGCAAGAGATATAAGAGAGCCACCATGTCGCTCTCTTTCAGATACACTTTATGACAAGCCGCTCTCCTGCTTTTTTCAATTGTTATTTTATTTTTGGTTTGAGCAGCGTCTATTTGCAAATCCCATAGTTATTTACAGAATTCCCCTCCAGAGTCCAGAGCTGATGACATTACCGCCGGACTATGCTCCTCTATTATCCATCGGCCGCTCTGTTGTCTCAGAGTGTGTTTGCGGAGTCAACATAACAGAATAAGTCCTTGCTTGACCTCATCAATACAACATGAACAGAGGGTAAACACTGTGGAGAATTAGCTTGCTGTTTATTCTGATGATAAATGTTTACACAAGATATACAGAAATTGTTTTGCCAGCCTTGTCTTGACATCCCGATGCCATGACAACAGAAACTGACTCTACGACCCTTTCGCCATTGTTTGTCTTGGGGATTTTTTGTGTCAAAAATATTTTTCATGCACATTAGGAGATCCTTTGTTGTGTGTCAGAGGACACTGCAGCGCTCTGATGCATTTTCTGGAATGAGTTTGCTGCAGAATTGCACGCAACCAAGAAGCAAAACTTGATGCTATGATTATATCTAAAGAGTAAACACAAAGTTGTCAGTGGTTTGCAGCACAGCTTGTCACTCCAGATATGCTGAGGCCACATGGAAGTCTGTCAGCAAGTTTCCTCCAAAACAAAGGTGGAAACTTTAATGAAAGCCTTGTGCTGAACTTTGCTTTGTCGAATTGTTGTGTATAATAACTCATTTTGTGTGTAACGACAAGAGGGTAAAACATAATCAGTGTGTCCTTTTGCAAATAATGCAGGAAACCTCTTATTACATTAATCTGACTCCTAAAGCCTATGTAAATCACATTGTACTGTATAAATGTATTTAGAAAGCATCCAGATGCCCATTATTCCTTGCATAATGAGTCCATTGTGAGTGTGTAGACAATTAACTTTTGGACTGCTTGTCAAACTTATAAGCTTGAAAAAATGCTCTGGTTCATTAGAGTTGTTCCCGCTGACAGATTTACATTCACTTAAATATGCACATATGCCTGGACAGCAGAATTATGATACAGAAGTTTACTGTTAGAGCGGGATAATATTTGTGCCTTATTAAAATGTTATTGGTATCAGCCAATGTCATCCAACTCAAGTGTGAGGAGGAGCAGTTTACCAGAGCTACACACCCTCAATAAAACTTGCATCAAAATGTCTTGTAATGAAGGAATTCATACTTTTTAATTAGACCTATCAAAATCTAGGGTGCCTGGATAGCTCAGTTGGTAAAGTGGGTACCTATATTTAGAGGTTTACTACTTAAGGCAGTGGCTGTGGGTTTGACTCCGACCTGTGACCCTTTGCTGCATG
This sequence comes from Etheostoma spectabile, assembly GCF_008692095.1. NCBI lineage: Eukaryota > Metazoa > Chordata > Actinopteri > Perciformes > Percidae > Etheostoma > Etheostoma spectabile. The sequence goes on along the minus strand of NC_045740.1, from coordinate 36,423,013 downwards.
TCACCCCCCCCCCCCTCTCTCCCTTTTCATTTCTTCAGCTGTGCTGTCAAATAAAGGCCTAAAAATGCCCCCAAAAAATAAAATAAAATAAAAAGGACAGTAACCAGCCATGCTAGCAGCTCTGTTAGGCTGTACTGAGTCATATGCAAGGGTTAGCATGCTAACTATCTTAGTTAATGTCCGCATGCTAACATGTAGCTCTAAGCACAAAGTGAAGCTGAGGCTGAGCTGATGGGACGTCATTAGCTTTGCAGGTATTTGGTTATAAACCAAAATATTGGACAAATGCAAATTTTGGCCAGATGATTGGGCTATAAATTAAGAGTTGGGGGGGCGAGTCACAAAAGTTATCAAGAATGTCCACACAAAATGTTCTTTTCCATCTAGTAGATGTTGAATTATTTTACCAGATAAGTAAAACATTTAGCCTGCTAGTGGCACTACAGTGGCACACTGACGTCATTAGGATTTATCTTCTGAACCATGTGAAGGTGTGTACAATATACTGCTGAGGTATTTTAAGTCTAAAAGGTGTAGGCCAATAGCCCAACATAGTTAGCCCTTAAGCCATGCTTCTATCATGGCTAAAAAGCACTACCGCTTTTCCCACTGGGGGATCAATAAACCCAAAAAACAATTTTATTTTCAACACAAAGTAATTGAATACCAGCTCACAACAACAGGTGTCAACTATGTAAGCAATAAACCACAGCTGATAGCTTTCAGTCATATTGATCACAATGCACACGCAGTTTTCAAGTGGTGGATACCTTGAACTTACGTGCTCTTTTTCAGCAGTGTCACAGTCACACAAACACGGTAGATAAAACAAAGTGAACAATACCCTTATGTGACATTTTTCAACCATGGACATTAATAAGCCTGGTTAAAAAGCCTGAGTTTACTTCCTTAAAGGGAGTTTTTCATCGCCACTGTCACATCATGCTTGCTCTTGGGGGAATAACTAGAACTGTTGGGGCTTTGTAAATTATAGAGTATGGTCTAAACCTAATCTGTTAAATATCTTGAGATAACCTTTGTTATGATTTGATACTATAAATAAAATTGAATTGAAGTGAATTAATATGCAGCTATAACAGCATCCACTCGTCTGGGAAGGCTTCCTCTGTATTGTGGAACCTAGATATGGGGCTTTGTTCCAATCAGCCACAAGAGAATGTACATTGCAGACCTTTTTCACAGAAGATATTATGACTTGTCACAGTCGGATAAGCGCAGGTGTGAATAATTAATGATGTCTGAATTCCAATTAGCTGTTTCAGTTTCATGGTCCTGCTATTGTGCATGCCGGCTCCATGTCATGACTCACGTTGACACTTGAATATAACAGAGCCATTGTTAATGGTGTAAGTAACACCTGTGCTTTGAAGAAGCCTATTAATAAGTTTGGGTACTGGTGTTGGGTGATCGGCAGTCGGGGCTTAAGTTCAGCCCATTGGTGCATGATGAGTATAAGATCGGGGCTCTGTACAGGAAAGTTCCTTCACACCAAACTTGGCTAACCATTTTTCTATGTACATCTGTAATGCACATGGGCATTGTCAACTTGAAACAGGAAATCGTCCTAAAAACTGTTGCCACAAAGTTGGACGCACAGCATTGTCTTAATGATCTCACTGATGTCCACTCAGGCAGTTAATTGCATTGCTCAAGGGCACATTGACGATAGAGCGTATTGAAGGAGGGGTCAATGTGGTCGTTCATATCTCCATCACACACACACGCACACACACACACACACACACATGACTCACTGAGTTCAGAGACGCTGCCCACTCGTGTAGCCAGTAAACACTGCTCAATTGAGCGCAGCTCAGACTGACTGTAGGCGTTGCCCTCTCCGCTCTTCCCCGCTCGCTGCTGCTGCTGTTGGTCCCTGTGAAGAGTCAGGCCCTCAGGTAGGCTGAGCACACCTAAAAAGGGGGGGGGGGGAGAGAAAGAGAGATAGGGGGGAGGGGGGCCATTACATTAATGTCATGGTAGCGCATAAGGCTACAGTCTGAAAGTGACAATTTGACTGATTTTTATATTTGCAAAATATGCAGTTAGCGTTAACTAAAGTAGTATTTTTCTTACAGGACAAAGGGGGCATACAAAACACAGTTCACTTTTTTAAATGTTAATTTAATGTTAATGTTTTTTCGTTATGTGTAATCTTAATTGTATTTGTGTAAAAAGTGAGAAAAAATTGGAGGCCACTATTGTAGTAATTAGGCCTTCTACTTGCACCTGTCAGAGAATTCTCCCAAAAGTGATAATGTGTAATATTCCAAGTGCATTTTCAATAGTCATACCTCTGTGTGCTAGTTAGTCTTCCTTGCTCTGAGGGTGACAAGGCATACTGCTCTCTATTTCCCTTTGCTGACAATTTCTTATTCCTCTGCACCTTCGTGCGACACCCTTCTTATCGTTTGCAGGGTGTCAACTTATAAAATGGCTGAAAGCAGCGACCCTTTAATCACTATGGAAAAGTAGCTTTGGATTTAATGGCTCCTTACTCATAATATGCTGCTAATTTAAAGCACATGCTGCTTGCGGCGACGGTGACATTCTATCATTTTGTGGGAGCACACAGTTGCTTTTAGGGCGATAAAGACAGAAGTTAAAAAATGCAAGAGACTGTTGGAAAATTAGTAAGGGTGGGTGGGGAGAGGGTTCGGGGAAGGTTTATGTATTCTTTCTTTCAAATGTGTCATGGAAAGTGACAGTGATAGCTTTTGGTAGCTGCTAAACATAATGTATCACTTTGTTATGTTTGCCATAATTCTCTTTCTGATGGGCAGGGAAAAAAAGATCAAAACCAATGCAGCAGAACCAGTGATATTGTCTTTTTAACTCCACAAATCATCCCCCTTGTTAAAACCTGGCACCTTTATTACCCACAATACAACTAGACCTTCAACCTGAATTATGGAGAGGATTTGGCTGTGATGCCAGACGGATGCAGGGGCTGTGGCTCAGTGGTAGGGTGGTTACCTGCCACTTGGATGGTTGGTGGTTCAATCCCTGGACCTACAGTCCCATATCACAGTGTCCTTGGGCAAGACACTGAACCCTGAATGCTGTACTTCGGAGTGTGTGAATGGTTCCTGTACTATGTATAAGTGCTTTGAGTAGTTGTTAAGACAAAAAAAAGCAGCGTTCCAGTTTGAGTTGGAGTACCACTATCTGTACATTACATCAACTTAAAGGTGCACCATGGTTTCAGCCCAATTTCGTTTTTTGTCTTAAATTGTAGGCATCTCTCCTTGATCTGCTAGCTGCCTGCCCCCTGAATACACTGTGAAAAAAGCCCCGTCTTGGGAGACAACACACAAGTCAAAAACCTCAAATAAGTGCTAGGGGCACAGGCTGTGCACCAAAATACAACAAACCATGTTCATACAGATACAACTCACGCTACTCAATCAACTCTGCTCACTGCCCCCCATATGTGCATGAGCACTAACCCCACCCCCTCCCCCAACCATCTGGTGATTGGCTGGAACGTGGTTTGTTCTATTTTGGTGCCTTTTGTCATGATGCCATCATGGCAGCCGCTTCCTCTTCCTGTTTGTGTGCGTTTTTTGTTTTCCTGGTTGTGTTCCCTCATGTTTCTCCCTCCTGCTTTGCCTGTGTGTTGTGGGCGTGGCTTATTTTGCATATTATTTTTGTCATTCCTTAATCGCCATAAACTAAAGACACAGATTCACTGCACCCACCACTCACCACTGGACACAACACCCTCTTGCCTGTTGCACTATTAACTGTATTTAATGTATTTCCTGTGTGTCACGTCTGCTTTTGGGTCCAACCTCGAGTGCCATTGCATAACACTTACTGTTTGTCATAATGTTTGATGTTTTTGACCCTTGTGTTGTCTCCCAAGAACAAGCTTTTTCACAGTGTTTTCAGGGGCAGGTAGCTAGCGGATCAAGGAGTGAGGCTTACGATTTGAGACAAAAATTAAATTGCACTAAAACCATGTAGGAACTCATAGTGCACCTTAAATCCACACTTCCTTAAATGTGACTTTGGAAGGCTCTGATTAAACTCTACTTTTGAGCTTGCTATTCTAGCATTATACAAGTTATAAAAACCGTTGTGGTAAATACATCTGGAAAAATTTCTTGGTAATAGGTCGCAGTTATTCAACTTATAAACTTAGAGAGCAAGTGCTTGCAGAGCAGCAGCTGCTGTGGCTCCATCTCATCTGCATATTTGTTACTTTGTTGTACTGACAACCCGCACAACTGGAACAAAGAACAGGAGACAGCGCCATCTGTTGCACCAGTGTCAGGTGTCTTACACAACTACAGTTTTCAGCCAGAGCACACACGCCAACAAAATCAAATATGAAGAAAAGTAAATTTCTCTTTGCTTCTACAAGGATTACTCTGAAATGCCTACTTTATTGCTTTTATTGCTCAGATTTTTCCCACTTTGGCGAGCAGTTGTGCACACTCCAGGAAATCCATCTTAAACCATTTAAAGCAGCAGGAGCTACCCTGGCACCTTCCTCACACCCCCTTTCTTCTCAAACTATTATATATAGTAAATACCCTACTCAGAGCATGACCACAACACTCATGACCCACCTCTTTTGATGTGCAACTAAATGCCCCCAGGTGGGATTAGGCTCAACATTGCACTACAGATGCCATTATTTTCAGGAGAATGAAAACAGTCTCTTTCACTATAGTCTATATCCACGGCATTCCACTTCTGGGATTTCTCCGTTGCCATCGGAAATTCCGCTGGATTTCACTCTTTTGTCTGTAACCTTCCTATGAACCTTTTCCGGTTTATAATTGTATTTTGATGTTGTACCATGATGTACCACATGATGTACCATGATGTACCAGAATAAGTTTACAGGGTTTCATTTTCAAAAAACACCATATTTTTGTTGTACTGCCCATTGATGCAGATCCTGTTTTCACTCTGTGTGTTTAGGTCTCTGTTTTAGCTCCAGAGTGAGACATCTCACTTCTATACTATCTCTGTTGGGAGTTGCACATGCACAGTAGCTAGGTAAGATCTCATCAGCTAGATGACTCTTTTTCCATCTTTGGTCAGTTCAAGGCAGGATTAGCAGGGAGACTTCTTCTTGTGGAATACCTGCAGAACAGGGACACGAAGTAGTTCTTTTGGAGATTATGGTGAACAGGTGGGTGTTGTAGCAGTGTTTTGCCATTGAGAACGAGCTAGCATGCTAGCGCTAGCATGTGCTATTGTTGGCCACCTTGTCTCAGCTAGTGACGTAGTAAGTTGTGCAGATTTTGAATAGCTCACTCGGAGACTGAAGGCAGAGGACATTCAGAAACCTGATCTCACTCAAAACAGCATGATTAGTTTTTTTCTGAGTTTCTATGTGTGTGGAAGCACCAGAGACACAAAATAACACCCCAAATCCCAGAAAAAAAGTGATTTTTTTTCATAATATGGGCACTTTAAAGAAATGCCAATAAACCGGAGCAGACTTTATATCCCATTCAGGAACGTTGTGGGGACTAGTTCCTCTGCAGCACTGTGGAGGAAGATCTGGCAAAGCAAGACTTTCACTTTAACACTGTTATCAATGCTGTTTAATGTATTTGTTTTTCTCGATTTCACTGTTTGTTGCTGTAGTAGCAATTACAGTGGCTTGAGAAAGTTTACACACCCATGCTAAAGTTGATTAAAAAGAGGAATAAAATGTTTTATTTATTTTTGAAGGCCAGTTATATCATTGATCCAGGATACTATGCATCCTGATAAAGTTCCCTTAGCCTTTGGAATTAAAATACACCCCCCCCCCACATCATTACATACCCTTCACCATACCTAGAGATAGGCAAACTTTCCATAAGATCTTCTCTCAATGCAAATCAAACCAGCTATTAAGCTAAATGAAATAAAACCATGCCAATCTCTATGTATGGTGAAGGGTATGTGATGACATGGAGCTATTTTAATTCCAAAGGCCAAGAGAACTTTATAAGGATGCATAGTATCCTGGATCCATGACATAACTGGTCTATAAAAATAAAAATGTACAATTCCCAAAATCCTCTTTTTAATCAACTTTAGCATGGGTGTGTAAACTTTCTCAAGCCACTGTATACAGGGCTGCCAGCATGTATTGCAGGGCTGCGTGAGTAGACTCTGGACCGAATACTGACTCTGAAAAACATGAACAAAAACACCTTACTGTTACACTTAAGTTATCCTTAACCTCAATTCAAGGAAATTAAAGGACCAGCTGACAGTGAAGTGCAGAATGCTTTCAGGATGGACTGAGGCAAGGTGACTCATTGGCTCCCTGCTTGTTAATGCAAGGCACTGTCTACCCTCAGGGAGGAACTGATGGAGCTCTTACATGCCACTGACTGTAGCGGCTCTCTCCATGCGTGCGCTTGCGGGATGATAGTCACTATGTTCCTCGTGATTGTCACTGCACCACAAATCTCCCTGGACATGTCAGGTCCTCGGGTCTCAAACTACAGAATAACTACTTTAGTGGCCATGATCGTAATGATATAACAGTTGGTTGTTGTTTTAGGATGTATAGTAGCGAGAGATTATATAAGGCACCTGCCACTCTTTACGTGCACCAGTGGTGTCTGCCATATGGCCGCTACATAGCCTCAATGATGCTCCAGGCACAACACTGTCACTAGAGAAGAAGTAATGTGTGCAAGACTTCCCATTAAGATGTCACTGAATGCACCTTAGTCATATTCTGTGATAGGGAGCCTCCACAGAAGGGTTTCAGTGCTTGGTCAAACACATATTCCACATTCACTGCCAGAAACAAAGCTTGTTAATAAAATTTCAATGCATTTCAGTTACTACATAAAGTATTTTTGCTGGATATCTAAAGGAATAGCTTCGGGAACACTAATAAGTGTATTTTCCAAAATGTGGAACTTTTGCTTCAATTAAATTCCTGGCAGGGAGTGGAACATGAGTTCCAATGTTATCCTTTTCACTTTATGTTAAGACTTTTCCATGCATGTTTTTAATGAATGAAATCCTGTGCAAAAATTGCTTAAAGCTGTAGTGCGTAGTTTCTGCCACCTCCATAAGTAATTCTAAGTAATTACAACAACACTGTCAGAGTGTCCACATGATACAAGCCTTTCATGACCGCTCTTTGACACTAATGCTGTAAATAATTAACATAATTCTCTATTTTAATTCTATTTATTTTTTTCTCTGGATCCGTCTGTCAAAGGGCAGACTACTGTAGTTAGGATCAACTGTGACTTGTCTCAGGGTTGACTAGAGCAGTGGGACAGGAACTCTGACCTTGATGCTGCTCCTACCCTGCACTTAAATCTATTTTGAAATGGGGACACACGAAGAAGTGCACTTCCCTAAACATGCTGCAGCTCTACGGGAACACTGGCTTTGGTTTTCACAGACAGATAAGATACAGAGACAGTAGATCTGGCAAAACAAAAATGTACTGTACAAAGAGGTACACTAAAGCAGTACTTGACTGTAGTATTAGAAAAGTAGACAGCGTAAGCAGTTGTAAGACAAATATAGACAGCATGATGCAAACACAGTTATAGAGATTGCTAGAAAGCATCAGCTAAAGACAGTTTTTAGCGCAGCATTATGGCTCTAAAGGGTTAATCATGTTGTTACTGTACATGGATCTCAGCAGTGCTGCCCCACTCTGTTCTGCCAGGCCAGATGGCTACCATATGTATACCGTGCGAATGATCATAGCAAGATGGAAACAGAGTAGTGACGTGTGTTAAGATGTGTTAGAATGCCTCTCCTCTAAATGACTGCTTTATTTATTCTGAATAATCGTCACCGTGTGTGCACTTGTAGGAATAGAAGTGTGAATATGGATCTGTTTTGTTTTGAAGGAGTGTTGTTATGCCAGAATTCGCAGTAAATCTCCAGAGGTATGGTCTCCATTTGGGCTCTCAGGTGACCACAGTATGGTCTGATGTAGCCACAAGTCTTTAATGGGTTATGTACTGGGCCCTGTGCCAGTCATATAAAGGAGGACTCAACAATCATGAAAAAATGCTTGTAAAATTGCAAATGTCTGTTAAAATTAGAAAAATGGAAAAGGGACAGGGCATGTGAACACTGCATGGACACACACAAACGCTAATACATAGTCAAGTTAATAGCGAGCCAGATTGCATACAAGTCTGATGTGCGGGCAGACACACAGATAATTGTTAGTAATTAAAAACTCTAAATCCCAGGCACTTCATGTCTAGTTGAAGTAGTATGTGCTCTACAGAGAGAACAATGTGTTCAGCTAATTCCAAACTGAATGTTTCCTCTTGCTGAACAATCGCATCCCAGATACAGTCTGTTGAAGATCCTCTTGCTGTCCCTAATGCAGGATTGAAAAAGCTCTTGAGCTCTGTGTCACTCTGAAAGAAAAAAAAAGCCTCCTGATGTGTTCTTACACAAGTATGAGTAACATGCCAAAGGAAATACATTCAGACAGAATGTTTTGGTATCTCTGTGTTCAGATCATCAGTAGGAAGAGCCCGAAGTATGCATATCAAAGCTCTTCTTTTGAATATTGCAAAGATGAAAATTATACTGTTATCGTCCTTTACTGACACGCCTCCTGATAGCAGAAGTCAGAGGTTGGGCTCAGATACCGAACAATGTGTCTTGGAACTTCACACGCATTTCATGTGTGAAGGACGAAAATTGTTCACGCACAAAAAGGATGAGCTACAAATACACACGGAACTCCTGTTTTATGATTTTCACAAAAGCCTGGCTGAACACATTCATCAATAGCAGCTAGCAGCTAGCTCTAGCAGCTAACCCGACAAAAACAAGAAAGGGTAGGTGAATTAAAACAAGGTCTGACTTGAAAACGCATCTTGATATTACGTAAGGGCTCTGTTCATGTTGTGCAGACATTTTAATTGCATTGTGTGTCTGTTAAGAGGCACAAAGGCTCTCTAAAACTTGCCCCATTAATTGCGTTTTAGCTCAGTGGAAGCTTGTACACGTAACTTCCGCTGCTCCGTGTTGCCTGCACCGATTCAGGTCGGAGTTTTTTCAATGGAAAGTACTCGCATATTTATAGCAATCAAGATTAACATAAAAATTGGCCGGAATTATCCTTTAAGTACAATTTTGTTAAGGGGGTATCTATTTAATTAGTGAAATAGATTCTTAAAGCTGCATTATTAATATTCCATTAACTGAATGCTACTTGCCCATCATCAAACATACAAAATGAGTGCATTGCTAGTGAACACAGTGGAGCATTTAGCAACAACCGGGGACAGATATTACCCTCTGGAGTTGACAGAGAGCAAAAAACGATTGTGAAATAGAGTAAATATTGGACTTAAAATCATAAAGTGGACAAAACCGCTCTTAAATTTGTGTTCAAAGGCCTGTCACTCTGTTTGGGAATCACAGCAGTTTCCAATTTGTGTTTGATTATTGGATTTGCTTTTGTTTACAGTTTAATCACAGATATGATGCAGAATTAATAAGATAGCCGCCATTAGCTAATGCTAAAAGAAAGTAAAGCTAATAGACAGATGGGCAACAAAGAGACGAGAGGTCACTGAATCAGTGCAAGCTGCTTCAGACGTGAATAAGAAGAAAAAAAAACATACTCTCAAACACACACAAGGGAGGACTTGTGACGGGTGACCGACGCACAACAAGGGCACAACTACAATTACGCAATCTTCTCCAGTCAGAGGAATACCAGCCTTCCCGCAGGCTGTGTGTTATTCCACCCCGAGGTAGCAGCTCTTTCGCTATTATTTCTCTCTTTTCATCTCATTTCTTCTGTCGAGGGTAATAAGTCTGTGTGTAATATCCATGAGTCAAACGCCTCCCGCAGGATGCTTTCCAGACAATACTGGCAATCAGCAGCAGCAGGGAAAGATCTGAAGTCACTGAGCCGTAATCTCTCCGCTCACTCTGCACTAACTCTCTACCATCTTTTGGGAAAGTCTTAAAAAGCTGTGCTATGGTATTTTCTTCCTTACAATTACCTCATATCATTTGATATGGGAAGGCATGGGAAAAAAAGTGGGTTTTTTGTGTTTCTTTGTCGCATGACAGTGAAATCAAGGATGGAGACGCTGTCGATTGTGATGAAAAATATAAAAAAGCCTCTGAACTTTTGACAAACAGATGCAGCAAAATGCAACAACGTTGCAGAAGTAATGGCTCATTTAGCACTGAGGGCACCGGAGTAATTAAAGGATACGACTAATGTCATCAAATGAGATTTGCTGCATGGGGATGTTTTCCTTGAGGTCATTTTAAAGGGATGACATCACATGGAGCTGCTTATGAACACTGAGAGCTCTCAAGTGAAGACGCTCCCTCGGACATGAATCCTCAGCGCCATGAGTATGAGGCAATGTGGAAAATAGAAAAGGCAGTAAATCCTTAAGGAAGCAAAGGTACAGTCACTGCCTGAGTGCAATGTGTGCACGTTTTAACGTTTGTTTGCGTCTGTGTGTGTCTTTATGTCTGTGACAAACCCTCTATTAATGGTGTTTACCAATATTTCTACAGTAGCTTATGTGTAATGATTTCTGCACTGCACATTATTCTAACTGTTCAGAGTCCTGCTGCAGCAGCTACACTTCCCATTTTTGGCATTTGCATTGATACTTGAGTAAGTGACCAAGTGTCAAAAAGAAAATGTCGCTTTTAAAAGCAAAAGAAAAGAACAAGACCTTTGCAATTAAGGAAGAGCAAAATATTCTGGGCAAAACATCCCACACAAAGTTCTGGACGTAAGGAGTGATGACAAATGATGGATCCAGCGGAGGATGCATAGCGTGAAAATGTCTTTCTGCTCTCAGATAACTCTGGTGATATTCTATTTTCCCTTATTTTCAAGAAATCCCTCAAGAAGACCAAAACTATGAAATGTAGGGCTGCACGATATGAGGAAATGATCTAATTGCGATCATTTTGACTGATATTGCGATATGATTCAAGATATTTGAGGTTATGATGGCATTTTCATTGAAAAATATTAAAATCTAAAAATTGAAATTTATTTATAGTGTAATTTTCTGTACAAAACAAAGTCTGTAGGATACAATTTGTAGGCTGGGATGTCTTTGCAGCGCCACAGTACTTCATTCAGAATATTTTGACATAGATTTTGCCTTTAACAAAAGCGAAAAAGTTACGTGAAGCAGAGTGAAATTTGCGCTTGCAACATTTCTTGCAAAAGTCGGGATTTATTAAGAATGTCAATGCGTAAAAATGTGCCCAGTACTCCGCATCCTTTTGACCATGCGTGTGATGGTGCATAACGCTCCCCGGACTTTGTAGTGACCTCCGATGATAACACAAAATATCACATGGATAAAATACTCTGGATGCAGAGCGCATAGCCTGCATCCCAAACACCTGCGCCACTTAACCCATGTGTGGCCTTGTTCATATTTTTGTTACACAGCCAATGTTCCCGGGTCTGGTGGACCCGCCACATTATTAGGCTTTTAAATCAATACAGACATAACAATTTATGTAAAAATAGTTAACAGAAATTTACTTTAGCTCAAATACCAATGATATATACATCATTTATGGTTCATATTTGCCATTTACCTATGTGAGATCACATTTATGATCAGATGATCAGTTTCGTTTTTTTGTGAAAACAAGGAAATTAAATTCTAAAAAACTAAAAAAAAATGATGGACAAGATTTGTGATCATTATTGGTGTTATTTCTTAGAACTTACTAAGAACAGGTGAAAGTGCTAGAAATGTAACAATTGTGTAACTCTGTGTGGTAATAATAGCTTAATAGCAGGTGCAGAAAGACAACAGTCCCGCACACAGACACGCACACTCAGACACGCACACATACTGTACAGACGCACAGACACACACAGCAGGCAGAGTTAGGGTGAGGACACAGTTAAGTTTCATAGCACCTACAATTATATTATGGGGGGGGGGTGTACCGTGTGCAGTCATTAAAAATGAGTTACTTTTTATGTTCTTCACAGAAAATGAGCTGAGGACAATGAGTTTGAGTTAAGGGAAATTATAAATAGCATAATATTTCTTGTAGCAAACATTGAAAAGGGGTCCCACGGTTCCCGATGACATGTGTACAGTACTGCAACCAATCAACAGCATGGCAGATTTGGCACTGCTCGAAGATTTAGCAAGAGCACCTCGATCTCACAATCTCTGAATCGTGTTTTTTTTCCCCCATTTTTCCGTTTCCTGATTGGTCATCGATGGTTCCTTTACAAGGCTGGAATATTCATTGACTGATTGATCTGGACCTTATTAGGACAAATATGGGACGGCCTTGGGAGGAGCATGAGGCGCGTACACGACCGCATAAGGTAACGCACGTCCGTATTTACAACCAGAAGAGTCTGTGCTGATTTATAAAACCGCATGGTTTTATAAATCAGACTGTTGTTTTTGCGTTTAAAAACTAAATTTTTAAACGCAAAAACAACAGAGAGTTTTAACGCCTTTAACACTCACTACAGCAACAAATGAGTATTTAAACTCATCTGAAAAATGCAATATATGCACTGTTTGCTAAAACTATTTACAGTCATTTGCTAAAAACTACAGTGCCCACCTGTTTAACCCTTGTGTTGTCTTCCCGTTAACTATGAACTTGTCCTTCCACGTCAAAATTCTGAAGTTTTTGACGCTTTTTCTGATTTAATTGTCACTTTTTCCATGCTTTTGGTGCTTCTTTTTTTTTTAAACCCGAGCTGGTTTAATAATAGGTTTTACACTTATTCTTGGAATTCATTTACAACAAACCTTATTTATATCAGATTATACGTAAGTTTTTAGTTAAAAACGGAGACATTATTAATTATTTTGACTAACAGTTAAGATCTCAGGATGTTGAGTGGATCTCAGATGGGTATATGTCAAAGTTTAGTCTGTATACTGTTTTGAAACCATTTTTTGAAACCAAAAAAAAGAATTCAAACGCTCGCAATTCAATAAAACACCCGAAAAATTCAATAAAAATAATCATTAATTTTACCTGAAGAATGTATGGAATCATCTATGTTATTTTTGGGTAATTTGGTTGAAAGAAATCCATATTTCAGATATAGAACACTTTGAAACGGACAACACAAGGGTTAAGGAAATCACTAAACCTTTATTTAAAATATGAAGCTATTAATTTGTGTCCCTTTTACAATGTACAGTATGTCTTCAGTAGTACCAAATGGGTGACTAAAAGCATTAAGAGACATACTAATACATTGGTTTTGGTCCTTTCAGGGGCTCTGTCGATGGTAAGAAATATATATAGACTAACACCATCCTGGTCATGCTTTAGGTCCATCTATGTTTCATTCCAGTGGCTCCTGTGGTGCACAATAACCACTCACACAGACCTACAGTACTATAAAAATAGAACTTTTCTGTTTTCCCAACAGGCCACTTCCTCATCTACAACTGTTTGTTATTCTTTTTCCTCCTTTGAGCTTATTATGTTGCAAAGGGTACACACACACACACACATTCACGCCTATACTGTAGGCCACTCTAAACCTTATTTTAGTATTGACACCTGACTGCCAGCCACAAAATGTATCCCCACCTTCCGCCTGCTCCTCCCTCCTCCCAGGAGTCTCAGGTCTGCAAACAGGCGGAAATGATCTGATAACTGCTGCCATCCCGGCAAACAGGCCAGCCCCACGGCGTCTTGTGCGTCACTATGGAGTCACGTCGAGCGCATGCCCTATTCTCTCGTTTCTCATTTGCTTTCTAAATGCGGGTTTGTTGTATTCACAGTGGGCAGCAGACGATACAGTTATCAGTCGCCTGCATGATAACACCATGCACAGTGTAGAGCTATGAAGCTGCCTGTTCATATGAGGATAAAAACACAATGTCACAGTGTTGTGTGAGTTTGTAAATCTAGTTGCGTGTTTTTCTTACACCTGTATGTTTGACTTTATCTAGGGTTCATGCTTTTGCAAGCCTTTTTTTTTAACAAAAACAGTAGATAAAGTAAAACAGAGTCTTTGACAGTGAAAAAAACAGCACTATTTCCCCTAATATTGTTTATTATTAACATCAAAGAATGGCTTGAGAGGTTCATCCGACTTTTGTTTCCGAATGTTGATTTATTACTCTTCCCTGAGATATTTCAGTATGGGAGACCAACAATTTATGAGGCATGGAGCCCCAAATTGCCCCGTAATTGTTTAACTCACCTAGCGTAATCTATCATTCTGACTTTGCAAAGTGGCTGCCTGTAGCACAGACACTGACTGGAAGTGGGCCATGCCTGGCAGAGAGTGATGAGGCCTGGGGCTGTGTGCCGCCTCCCCCCTCTGGGGGATGACCCTCACTGTTCGGGGCCGCTGTTAGCAAATATCCCTGTCACTTTGATAATGTGAGAACACTTGTATTGGAAATGCGATCATGACTCAAATTTAAACAATGCTCAAAAGCTCAGGGGAAGAGCCCTGGTTCACCTCAACTGTACTGCTTATTATTAAAAAAAAGGGGGGTAATTTGACAGAAAACAATGCCTTCTTTGTTAAGTTCTGAAAATGAGCGTTTGCTCTCATTGGCCAAGCTGTAAGTGAGCAATTTGGAATATCACTCACTAAATCAGTCATGCATGCTCATCTTTCAAAAAAAGCAAAACATGTCCTCTTACACATACTCTTCTAACCAGTAAAATTCAAGAGGCAGAAACTACCTCATGCATCACAAACAGAACTTAGCAAAAAGAGGTGCAACATACGAGATTTCAAACAAGGATGTGTTCCCAAAGCAGGATTGTTATTGCAGGTTAAAAATGTCCCAGCCCTTGCCAACAGTACATCCTTTAATGGAACACACAGACTGAGCCAAAGCAAATATTGAAAGTATCGTATTTTGGGGGCCTGCCCTGCACCAACCGAGTCCAGTCAGCTGCAGGCTGCAGGTAGGCTCGGTCGTCCTCCAACTCCTCCGGGCTCTCCCCCACAGGCACACTGGCTTTGCTTTGAGAAGCTCAAAGGGCGGAGGAGGCTGGCTGGCAGGGAGCAGCCGCTCAAAATCCAAACACACAGGCATGGAGCTGAAATGGAACAGTTTCCCTCTTTTCCTCTGTTTGAGTTGTGAGAGTCATTCACACTGCACACCAGGAATATTAGTGCAAAAAGGGAGTCATTGTTGAAACGGGCAAGTTCAGTGTTCAACTCTCTGCTCAGTTCCTGAGGTGGGGTTCACTACAAAGTTTAAAACAGCAAAACATGGATACTGTAGGCTTTCAAAGACACAAATTGTGCTCTTACTTCAGAGATTTCTGACCTCAAACTCATGGTTTTCTCTCAAAATTAAAAAAGTATGTTGAGAAAATCTTCAGAACGACTTAATCCCCCAGCACGATAAATCATGGAACTAGCACTTCTCTCTTCATTATATTTATCCACTTCTTCCCTCAGTGATTACTCATCTTTACCATCAAAATGCAATCTTTGCTGCTATACCCCTCCAACCAGCATAGCCACATTTCCCACAAGTCCCCTGTGAGTGTTGTATCCCATAACCAATGAACGGGATGTTCAGTCTATCAACATCAGGCTTCTCATGCGCAACTCATTAGTGGTAATTAATGGTGGGCAAGTCATAGTGGACCCCAGGCACTATGGAGTTCAAACCGAACCCGGGCCAGCCCCACCCTGACCAGTCCAGGCAGGCACAAGTTGTTTTTCTGCTTGGTTGGCTGGGGCACTTCATCTAAGCACCTAATGCACTTGGCTGCATAAGCAGAGCTGGAAATTAGCCAACCAGGGAAAGCTTTGATTTTTTTTTTTTATTATTAAAGACTGACTTTTTAAAAAGTGAAATCAAATCTTCTGTATATGTTTGAGGGTTTTTCCATGGAGAATAATGGTCTAACTTTGACGTGAAGCAGGCTTTGGGATGTTTTGTATGACTGCTCTCGTGAGATTCAGTGAAGTGTCCACATGCATTAACACCTCAACTGTATCAACAGAAAGTACTCTGCACTGCACATTAATAACAATATCATTTATCCATCTCAAGGTGCTTTGGAGAAACTCTGAATGAAGATCCCAAAGGGGGTGTTGTGTTGACTTGTTTTGCCTCAATTCCTGCAGCCTCAGCGAGGCATTAATGTGAGTCAAGTACAGAGAGTTTCAGTAAAAATGTGCACAATCGTGCCAATGGCCAGCATTATTGAATGCATGACTGGCTGACTGTTATTGCACAGAAACTCTTATTAGGCTTTTAATTGCACTGGGTGCGAAAATGACATGAGAATTCTTCCAATGAGTCCTGTGTCTTGTTCCGCAAAATGAAAGCAGTAACACCCAGAGGCCTGTCATAGTTTAATATCATCCTGTCAACAGTGTTGTGGTTAAAAGGTCTCCACACTGGTATTACTGTAATAAGCTTTTTATATTTGCTCAAACTGCCATCCATTCTTCATTTACTTCTTGTTGTTGCTCTGCTTGCAAGTAATGATTTATGTAATTGATTTTCTGTTTGCGTCACTTAGGGCCCTTAAGCCTCTAAGAGCAGTCTACTTCTGTTTTCACAATAGACACTCTCATATGCATTATATAATGCTGACTTGGCTGCCAGGGGTATTACAGCCAAGGTCTTGATGGAGCGTTTGAGTATGAATAGAGGGCCTACGCCTCAAACTGAAGTCTGCCTGCAAGAGTTTTCTAAAACGCTCAGCTGCCTGTTCCAATCAGAGAGGAGATCAAAGTTAGAGGTCTGGCTTGGCCATTAAACTGGTGGTCTTTGTCACTGCCCGATGTAAGTAGAGTGCAGCTGTGAGTTGCGCATGCTCAGATTTAAACGGTTTACGGCCTAACGGGTCATACTGAAATTTGTGAAATCCATGAAATAATAAACTTTTCTCATTACAAACAATAACAGAATAGGGAATCATTTTAAAAACATTGTAGCTATCTATGATTGTTTGATTGCTAACGTTAGCTCAAAACGACATTCAAGTGACAGCCTTTGTTTTGTTTGATTGCTAGCTTGTAGCTATGCTAGCAGTCATTTCAAAAACGTTTTAGCTCTCTATGACTGTTTGGTTGCTAGTGTTAGCTCAAAATGCCATTCAAGTGACAGCCTTTGTTGTGTTTGATTGCTAGCTTGTAGCTAAGTTAGCAGTCATTTCAAAAACAGTTTAGCTCTCTATGACTGTTTCATTGCTAGTGTTAGCTCAAAATGCCATTCAAGTGACAGCCTTTGTTGTGTTTGACTGCCAACGTTAGCTCAAAACAACATTAAACTGACAGCCTTTGTTGCGTTTTATTGCTAACGTTAGCACAAATGCCATTCAACTGACAGCCTTTGTTGTGTTTTATTGCTAACGTTGGCTCAAAACGCCATTCAACTGACAGCCTTTGTTTTACATTACATTACAGAAGTCTCGTTAGCATCTTGTAGGCTACTTGTTGCAAAGTGACGCATGTGGAACTCAAATCTGCACTCTACGGGCAGTGACAGTCTTCCCTGTTTTCTTTTCATTTTCACCAACCATGCCCCCTCTTGGACTGGTCCCATGAGTGAACCTTGTATGCTTGGTATTAGTGCATGTTTGAGAGTAGAGCGTGCTGTGAAGATAAAGTGCCTCAGAGCTTGTGAGCTGAAGCACAGATGTGTTTTCTGATTTCCTCTAGATCAGCCTGCACACAAGGTCGCTAATCGTCCTTTGACTCTGTTCACATAAGAGGATTTGAAAGTGTGGTAGTAGTCTATATGAATCACTTTATGCCACGTCACATTAGCTACCTTTATGTTATCACCGCAGGGTTGCACGGCCCTCTCACTACTCCCTGCCATGTCAAAGTGACAGATGAATGACAGTGACATAGCCATTGAATTTGTCAGGGGCCATCAACCAGATGTTTCCACCATATACTATATGGACGGCATCAAATCATATCAGCTATTTAAAAAGGCATGGGTCTTTTATTCTGAGCGTGAGTTGCCGCAACTTTCACAAAGCAACCAACAGTGGTGAGCTGGAACCAAAGCCTTGAAATGATCTGACAGTGTGATCAGATGGCCACGGGAAAGCTGAAAAAAAAGTATCTGGAGGTTGAGTATTTCATAATAAAATATAAAAAATGACTTATCTATAAAGGCCTCTGTTTAGCATTCATGCCTTGCAGGTGACTAACCAAATTTAGCCAACATGGAACACATTTAGGCCAACTGTTAAGACTGTTCTATCAATTAATCAGGGGATTGTAGGATTTCAGCTTGAAGTGCAAAACAAATCAGTTTTCATTGTGTCCATTACACCTGATAACAACCTTTGTATTAGTAACTGTGCCCTCCATAACCATTAAGTGACTTCAACCCACTCACATAAATTCCGATTTTTGTGCTATTAAGGTAAAAGTCTTCCTACATACTGCTGCTCTGCTACATTTCTTCAACCACTTATTTTTCTTTCTATTTCTTCTCATTCTTTTTTTTCATCCTGAACTTTAGCAGGGACCCATCGAGCCCAAATTGATTGATGTGAAAACAAAACACAGAAGACACAGGGGAAAATGTGTCTTCAACAGCATGGGGTCTAAATTAGAGTGCAGATCGGGCCGCATTTTTCTGTCCGGCCCACGTCCTACAGAGCAGTAACCAACCCCGACCCAAGCCCGACAGGCATTAAGATTTTTATGTCCGAGCCCGACCCGAGCCCACAGTTCAAATCTAATTTATTTCTCATACTAACAACATTAGTAAGTTTGTCTGTGTGGAAAGCCCCCATTTATTAAGCAACTGTAGGAAGGCATTCGGAAATGTCAACAGATAAGTGCATCAGCGCACATGTTAATAAGCTGTTTATTGTTATTGTTTTTTGCTGTTATTGAAAAATGCTGCTACTGTAACAACAAAATTTCCCTGTCGTGGGATGAATAAAGTATAATCTAATCTAATTAATTTAAAATGTTCAATGTGTCAACCTTTCCTGATTGCTTGGTTTCCGACCGTGGTGGTCAGGAAACCAGTGGATGACTCGTTACCTCCAGGGCCCACGTTCTAAAATGAATAAAGTCAGGGTTAAAATCCCATTTCTGGTGAGCAAATGAACGAACTTGGCTTCAGTCTAGGATTTATTTCGGACACTGCACGCACTGTGTACAAAACGTAAACTTATTCCACCAACTCCGCTCCGGTCGCATCTACACGTCTGCTTCTTCTTTCTTTCTTTATCTCTCTTTCTGCCCACTTTCCACACACACAGACCCATACGCATTGAGCTCTCTTAAAGAAGCCGCAGCACAATTTTACAAAAATTGCCTTATCGCGCTGATGTGACCGAGCCCAACCCCAACCTAAACATCATTTCTGAATATCTGTCCAAACCCGTTGGGTCATGTTGGGTCCTGTTGGGTCACGTTGGGTCCCATTGGGTCCCATTGGGTCATGTTGTGTCACATTGGGTCCTTTTGGGTCACGTTGGGCTCGGTTCGGTTCTCCATCCTCTAGTCTAAATCCAGTGATAGAGCTGCCTTGAAAACAAACAACAAAATTGCATTGACTGCTGCAGACGGACATTTTGACAAATATCACACTGCAATTTCTCAAAGTTTAGAGTCCCAGCTTTGAGGGCATTATGGGAGCTGCTGTTTGGCAGCCATCTTGGTTTGAATGTCTTGGTAGCAGTGACAAACTGTCTATAAACACACACAAAAGTCAAGGAGCTATCTTATTGATAGAGGTTCTTTATGGGAATAGCACACACCTTTAAAAAGGCATTGAATGTTAGGCCTGCTGCTCCTAGGTAGCTTCTCTGTCTCTCCTCTCCCCCTCTCCTCTGTCTGTCTCTAATTACAGGAGTTTAGTCTGGTGTGTGGGAGTCAGGGTTCCAGCTGCAGCTCATCTACCACAATCAACCTCTGCTTCAAATACCCGATCATTCCTCCACTCTGTGTCAATTGAACACTTACACTTTTTATGATGGGAAAACCTCAAACTGGACATTGCAGTCTTTGTGAATAAATGGAGACAGTAGAGCATGTCCTGATATCGTGCAGGAAATTCATTCGAGAAATAGGGGTCATGTTTGCGGGATTACGTAAATTACGTAAAAGATGTTCTTGAAAGTGGGGTTTCCATAACTGGACGGAATTGTATATTTGCATTTTGAAGGGCAGTGGTCTACTTAGAAAATTATAGTTAAATTAAACAAATAGATGACGATTAATTATCAGTAGGAGGCAGTAATGCAGCGAATAGGACGCCAACTGCCGTAAAACCCTAAAGAAGAAGAAGAACACTCTGTGTCAGATCAAAATCAAGACATTCACCGTTAGTCTCGCTCATGACCAAACTTGCTACCTGTTTGCTACTTATGTGCAGTGTTGGGGAGTAACGGAATGCATGTACCGGTGTTACGTATTCAGAATACAAATTATGAGTAACTGTATTCTATGAATTAAATAGGTGATATTTTAAATGCAGTTACATTGTTGAAATCAATGAATTACATGACGATACTTTCACTGCTTCACAACTTTTTTACTATCTAAATAAACTACTCCAACTCCATGCATTTCCCAGAAGCCTCAATATGAAAACAAAAAAATTAGCTTTTTGCGTGATGTAGGTAGAGATGGGCACAACAGAGCCAGGGCAAGAATGCGTTTCTATTTTGGAAATTCAAACAGCATTTCACATTAAAGAAAAGGGAGAAATAAATATAACTGTGCAGTGCAAGGGTAGTCATCTTCTGTAGTTTTACTGGTCCCAATGGTATTTTATAGTTGTATCAGGTAGCTACCTGATTAATCGAAGTGCAACTTTACATTCTCCTATGTGCTGATTTACTAGCCCCAGAGCCGTTGAAAGACTGACTAGCCCCGTTTGACATGCTAAAATTAGCTTGTTTTAGCAAGACTGCGGTTAGATTTTTGTAGTAGGCTAGGCAGTTCGGGACTACATATACAAAAATCTATCTGCTTGTTCGTGTTCACATTCAGCTAGTTGGAACAGAAGAACACACCAGAATAGGCATGTTTATTAAGCAGTATTTGATGGCCGCATTCCTACAAAAAATGCAATTCAATGTAGAAGTAATCTACGTATTCATAATACGTTATTCAGATTCAGTAATGTAAAACATTACATTACAAATGACATTTTTGGGCATGTATTCTCTATTCTGTGACAAAATATAGTTTGAAAGTATCCTTCCTAACATTGCTTATGTGTTTGCCTGTCCCGATCCGCTTTTCCCTGTGATTCAGTTTCTTTTGGAACCTGACTCCTGCCATCCACCAGACCAGACATCCACCACTGGACCTCACCACTAGCTTGTTCACCAGACAACTCTGACGGTACCACTCCTAATTGGAACCCCTCAGAACTGTTTGCCTCTCTGAAAACCTGGACTTGCTTTTCCCCTCTCTGGAAACCTGGACTTACTTTTTTCCCTCTCTGGAAACCTGGACTGTACTTGGACCTGTTAACTTTCACTATGGCTCTGTGTGGCTGTCTGCTGTTGGGTTTGGCTCCTGTTTCCAACATAGCATTGAGTTGTTGGATGAAAGGATCTATACCTCCCCCCAAGGGGAAAGGGGAAAGCTAGCCTTGCTCTGTCTTAAGGTAACTTTCTGAAATCTTGTTGTCAGGGCAAGGTTACCAGGCAACCAGAAAAGACTCAGGAACTTTAGTGGTGCTGATTGTCAGGATGTGTTGCCTTTGGACGGAGCCAGGCTATCTTTTCCTCTTATTTCCAGCCTTGATACAATGCTAAGCTAACAGGCTGCTGGCTATAGCTCAATTGAGCATATTGATACAGCATTTTAGTTACCTAGTCCTATTTAAATGGCAGTTAGGTACAGTAGCCTTCATGGATGGACAAAGATGGCGAAAGGCAGAGAATCCGATGTGCTACCTTCTTACACTAACCCCCAAAATCCCAATAAAAAGACATAGTGGAGATATATTGGGAGAAAATGGGTAAAAAAATCATTTGTTAGCTCACAGAAAGAAAAATATTAGTTTTCGTAATGAAAGTGAAAAGAGGCAGTGAATTAGGTACCCATGGAAACGGGAATCTGTTTGTGGAAAGAGCTGCAAGTCCTGGAGAAAATTGTTCCTTAAAGTCAGATTCTGTGTTATGGCAGAGAAAGTTGTGTATTCTGAAGATCTCACAGTGTGATGGGAGAATGCAGCAGAAGAGGCGTATGAAAGGAAAATGCTTAGGTGTACTGATTTGGCAGCAGTGCTTAAAAGCTTGGGTGGAAGTTCAATGGCAACAGCTTGTTGCAAAGTCAACCTAAACAGCAGTCAAGAACTTAGAAACTCCTGAGTGGAGGTCAAAGCAGATGTGTGTGAGGCAGCAGCAGGGGACTTTGTTGCTGGAGGAAAAAAGCCACTAGATCAAGATCATTCTATCGCTTCCTGCAGGTGTTTCTGGCTCTGGAGCTGTGGAGTCTGGATCTGTGGTTGGAGTCACCTGCTGCCTCCATGTTCCTGCTTGACACCCTCTGCTACAATTCTCCATGTCTCTCTTGTCTCTTCTCTGTCTGTCTGTATGTCTGTCTGACTCTCTTTCTCTCACCCCCAACCGGTCGAGGCAGATGACCGCCCACCCTGAGCCGTGGTTCTGCTCGAGGTTTCTGCCTCTTAAAAGTTTTTCCTTGCCTCAGTGGCCTAGTGCTTGCTCTTGGTGGGAATTGTTGGGTTTCTGTAAATAACATCACAGAGTATGGTCTAGACCTGCTCTTCAATGAAAAGCGCAATGAGATAACTGTTGTTTTGATTTAGCGGTATATAAATAAAATTGAATTAAATTCAATCAACTTCACTTCACATATTATAGAGCAGGCTTGTTTATGCACTGTTTGCATGGAAAATATGTAGTACAGTATGTTTTCTAATAAGACATGTCAGGTAGTAAGCATTGGATTGCTTGTTGCTTGCAGAATGGAGCACTTGGAGAGGATCTACCTGAGAAACGTGCCCACTCAAAACTGGGGTTCCTCAGGGGTCAGTCCTGGGTCCCCTCCTTTTCTCTCTGTACACCAACTCTCTCGGGTCTGTCATTCACTCACACTGCTTTTCTTATCGCAGTCTGAAACTCAAGTAGCAGCATGTATCTCAGCCTGTCTGACTGACATTTCTTAATGGATCCCCACACACCATCTGAAGCTCAACCTTGACAAGACTGAGCTCCTTTTCCTTCCAGGGAAGCACTTTCCTACTCAAGACCTGACTATAACAATTGAAAACTCTGTTGTAGCCCCCACCCAGACTGCTAGAAACCTGTGTGTTACACGTGGCGACCAACTCTCCTTCACTTCCAACATTTCTGCAACTACCCGATCAGGTAGATGCATGCTATATAACGTCAGAAGGATATGTCCTCTTCTAACGCATAAGGCGGTTCTGGTTCAAGCTTCAGTCATCTCACGTCTAGACTACCTGCATGTGCCATCCGGCCCCTGCAGCTCATTCAGAACACAGCAGCTCGACTTGTCTTCAACCTCCCCGAGTTCTCTCTCACTACACCCCTACTCCGCTCTCTTCGCTGGTTACCAATTGCTGCCTGCATCCGCTTCAAGACACTAGTACCTGCATACAGAGCCACAAATGGATCAGCCCCAGCTTACATCCAGGACATGGTCAACCCCCATACCCCAACCCTGTAACCCTCTGTATCAGCCAACCTGCTAATATCTAATACAGAAAACTGATTTGTTTATGTGTTGCAGATGAAATAAAAGCCAGCCTAGAGTGAATTATCTGGTAATGTGGACAGTAGGAATAATGGTACATGTTCTACCTAGGCAGCTGGTAAATTATGCTTTCTGTTGGGTGGTTTATGATTAGAACCTCTTCTCCTTTATTCTTTTACATCTGAATCCTGCATTTTATGAATACTAACAAAGATTTATGGCACAAGTGAAGGGATCACTACAACCTGCGCTTTTGGTAAATACAACATTATCGCCCAACCATCGTGTAGTGCTTGCCTGATTTCTTTTTTTTTTTTTTTTTTTTTTGGCCAGTGACTAATACCTCAGCTCATCAAAAACAAAGAGCTGTTATTTGTGAGAATTAATTCATTTATTGATAGTTTCTTTCCATCCTCTTTTTTCCACCCACTTCCTATAAAAAAACTGATTATGCTGCCATACAATGATGACACACAGGCACACAGCATTACAAAGATAACAAATGAAAACCTATTTATTTACAGCATACAGTCCCATTTCAGACAAGAAGGAGCACCAGAATTAAAGGTGACTGTTCAAATGCATTGCTGGTGGAAGTTTCCTTGCCACCGTATTGCCTTTTTTAATAAAAATCAAATACATGTGATGTAAATGTTGACTTACTTTACTTGAAACATTGAGTCTTTTTGCCCGGAATTCTCCTTTTAAGTAAGATAACAAAGTATTTGTACTTTGTTACTTGACACCTCTGAATGCTTGGACAGGGACAAACGTTTGTTTAAATTATAAATAACACAAGTCATATTTAAAAAATGGCATACATGCTCATTAATTCTTTAATTCTTAAGCTAAAACTTAAGATTTTAAAATTAATTTCCGTGCACATTAAAAGGCTTATAAGTTATATTCAGCATGTAATGAGAATGGAGTTGCCTGACATTAGGATGTACACTTTCAACTATTATAAAGAAACTGCATTGTAATGATAAGTCTTTCTCTCTCATACCACTCTTATATAGCTCCGGTCATCACTATTTAAGATTTATAGCGTCCTGCAAATGGTCTATTAATGCTTTCGGTAATCAAGGAGAAAAACTTTGAGCCACTTTGTTTTTAATTAACTTTCGATTTTGGTGAAATACAACAAGCCTACACCGGAAACAAATCTTCGCGAGGAAAAGATACTACAACAAAATCCACAAGAAATACACTGGTAATCGTCCAGCTTTGTGACTGAAATGGCAAAAAAGCAGTGGTGATGTGCAAGGATGTCTGACTACATCTCTCTGATTGCTGTGTGGCTCAATTGATCAACAAAGTTCAGTTAGATGGAGTGAGACTTGAATTTGTACCTTAAATTAATGAGACAACAATATGCCAGTGTCTGGTCTTCAAAGCCTATGTTTTAATTACCTGTATATTGTGAGTGTCTTGTGAGTTAAAGAGAAGTCAGTGAATTAATTAAAGGCTGATGGTTTATTAAATGTGTCAAGAAGGAAGAGGAGCTTCAGTGGGGCACCACCATCAGCTCGTGAATGGAAAGGAAGTCAGTGAAAAATAGCAGCTTGTGCCACACCGGTGCCACTCGGCCCCTGCAGGGAATGAATATTTGCCAAAGAATCTCTTATTTGCCAATGACTGGCAAGCCATTCATAGCCTCCCTGACGGGGGTTTGGGGTATTGGCAATCCATGTATTTACTCTAGGTCAAAACATAAGTAAATCACTGATAAACTCAACATGAAACTGTTAAACAGGGGAGATGAGGGGATTTTTCGTTGCCTTATCTGTCACATGCAAGAAAACACCCTGGGTCCATAAATAACACTCATCATCTCATCAGACATGGCAACCTCGTGAATGACAGGTAATTCGACACGGCAGAAGTCGTCTCTGCACCAGACGGCAACCGAGCTCCGTGAGGGGTTTCATGTGTGTGAGCGTGCACACATGCACAAATAAAAAAAAAAAAGAGGTCTGTGTGTGTTTTTCTTTCTTGTAGCCCTGGTGTAACTCCAGTTGTGAATAATTCACTCTGACTGGATAAAAGTGACTCTATGGTTCAAAGATATCCAGTGCTGCTAACTATTATATTGTGCATACCGTTGGTATTTACACTTCAAACATTTACATACACTTTTTGTATATGCTTAACCCACATATATCGTCATATCCTTTGGGGTTGGGCGAGCATGGCATAAAAGTCTTGGCAGGGTCAGAGGTTTACCTCACATATAAAACATGTAAGGGACTGTGGAAACATTGGAGGGGGAGAGGGGGTCAGCGAAGGGTGAGGGTCATGGATTTTGTTTTCTTTTCGCTGAAGGGAGAGTAGTGAGTAGGTATATTCCTTGGAGAGAAGGGTATTTCAACTTTTTCTCCTTCTAGATTCATACAAAGATGGTATCTGTTTTGATATTTACCACTGCTCTTTGAAACAGCTTGGAAGAAACGTGACTCAGGCATCATTACAACTGATTTTAAGGGACAGCAAAACATTAGATCTAATACATATTAGGCAATAATAACATCTGATCTAATTATATTCTCATCAGGAACCACAATGCTGCCGGCTGTGCTCCATTCACACATTCTGTGGCTCTAATAACTGCTGACTTAGCAGCTCTTTATCTAAAAATGCTTGGAGTGGCTTGTATATTCACCATATATTGTTATGTTGTCATGTGTGCCATACATGTATTATTTAGACAAAAATTAGAGGGAACGGTATGTTATTTTAGTGCTTAGTAATGTCTTTCCCTTCTTTCCCCTCCCCAATAATTTTGGTAAAGTCCCTTAATTAATTTGAATTTAAACATAAAAAACAAATGACACCATATTAGTACGGTGCATGGCCTGCTGGAGATCAGACAATGTGCTGAATGTTAATGTGGTGCACTTACAAATTCAGGTCAGAATAATTAGAATAATAGAATAATTTAGAATACAAGTAAGTTTTTTTTTTTTTTTTTTTTTTTTCCTTTTGGCAAAAAAAGTGTGTAACACGAGAGCATCATACTCTCTGCTTACTCTAGACAATGACTCATAGTTCCTTTCAGAGAAACCAGGAGAGACCTGGATGACCAAAAGACAGATGTACAATGTGAGAGAAAAGAAAGACAAAGACGAGTGTTAAGTTGGGTGTAGCAGAAGTGTGGAGAAGAAATAAAAAATAGAAAATCAATTAAAAAAAAGGGAGACAGTGATGGACAGTCAATAGACTTGAGTGGACCTAGAGACAACACGGCTAGCAACTGACTGTCCCTTCCCCTGTCCTCAAATATTACGGAGATACAACGTACACAGATGCAAAAAATCATCTCTTGCAGTGTCGCGTGAGCCCAGATAGAGACAAAAATACAATCTGAAGGTTGGAGTGCAGAAGCTGATGCCCTTTGGTGGAAAATGTGATAGTATGTCTGCCTTTGGGCTGCAAAAGCAGGACAGAACAGCCTGCAGGAGCATGTGAAACACAATCGTTCCCCGTCAGCTCCAGGTCAGCAACTTTTACAGCACCAAAAATAGGCCTTTGTTGTCGACCCCTGTAATCAGTGTTGAAAAAGCGCCGCTACATTACACTTCATCTCAATTTGTCTCCAATTTAGCATCGCTTATGTTTAGCGACTAGCGGCGAGACGCAGCTAAAATAAGGACACATGCACAATAGAAGGCTTAAAAAAAGTGCTCGGATAACATTGCAACTTGCTGTTGTCCTATGGAAACAAACAACCACGGCTGAGCACACATCCTGAGGGTGTTGATACCAGAAAAGCCGCGATGACATCAATAGCTGGAGGCTGTCCTAGCCACTGGCCCGCAGCCATCCAGTTAAGGGCTCCAAGATGAAAAGCTCCACCCACCCTAATGTTGCCTCGAGGAACTGTAGCTGCGGCCTCAACCGGAGGGCTGACAGACCGCTGGCTCACTCATTCAGAACATTGCACTGCTTAACCAGAAACGTCCATAGACTTAACAGTTGCACATGAAACTGTCAGATGAGAGAGGGAGAGCGAGGGCAGCAGAGTAAATTGTTGGATTGACTTAACACGAGTGGGAAGCAATAAAGCTCTCCACCACAAAAACTAATGACTACAGCATGCTGACTGCGGGGCGCAGTGCTCCCACTGTCCCTCCCTCTTGTTTTCTTCCTGTCCCTCTTTCTGCAAAGACCTTGAGAAAAACCTCATCTCCCGTCCCAAAAAAATTGGACAAAGTTGTTATGTCATGCATGTAACAATGAAAACAATTTTGAAATTGATCCAACCTTTACAGATGTCACTATATCAATGTCCTTGGCCAAAGACAACAGAATGACGCCAATGCAGTTTTACCATCTACTGTGGTTAATGAATAGGTTTGACCTTTCTCTGACTATGCACGTTTCATCTGTGAAATTAATGGTTCGTCTAAGCTCCCCAGCACGGAGAATGACATCTGACACTGGCCATTCCACCTGCAAGGATGCACGCACCGTGTGCAGACTGGTTAAGACAAAAAGCAATAATGTTGTCAGAGCAAGAGGAATACAGCAAACGACCAGAGGGGAGAAGGAACAGGTTCAAAGGGTTACGGAGCGACTGTCTTTGTAGGTGTGTAGGGTTTCTGACCCGCAGGTGTCCAAGGCTGTAAAAAGCAGCTCTTAATCAAACATAAAAGGGAAAATGTCCTGCAGGCTTGAGCTGTGGAAGAGGGACGGGTGATGCAGTATTTAGTGTTTTAAACACGTGGACGCTTTCAACATCTCTGTTTAAAATCCTACTTCATCACTATTTCATTATCAGGTGTGCTTTGCATAATAAGTTAAAAAAGCTTTTTTGCATTCTATGTGGTGTGATTGTAAAATTAGTGATACATACTGTCTGTATATATGGGCAGTTTGCATTATATAATGTTCATGTTCAAACAGAGCTGGCATTAATTAAGAGGGAAACTGCACAAAAAACACAAAATTAAAGTATGTTTTCCCAATAATACCATGAACATTTGCAACATACAAGTATCGTGCTCACAATCTTCGTCAAGCTTGGTGTAAAGATGAATTAACTTCAAAAGGTAAAGAAAGCAGAAACGAGTAGCCCTTCAGCTACTGGCCGCTACATCAAAGAGACTGTCTAAAGATAATGCACAATCTGTCCAATCAGAAACGAGGAGGCCTATTCTCTGCGCTGGATAACTCTACATGTACAGTACAATGTACAGTAAATTGGGTTTAGTACAATCCAGCACCTTGCCATACATTGCACAACATAATCGATACTAATGTATTGTATGACCGGGCGCTTTTATTGTACAGTGAATAATCAATACGCTTTATACCTTAATATCATTTAACAGTTTTACATGTTATCATATACTGGTAAATTCATGATATGACGTTATCATGACACACCTGATGTCTGTTGGCTAACAAAATAAAGCAAAATATATTTTTTTTCAAAAAAACAACATGAATTGGGGAATATCTTTTGGAAATGTATTTCGCACTGTATTAAAATACAGCTCAATTCAACGAATATCAAAGATATTTCGGGAAGTTTAGGCCTTCTTCCTTTCTTTCCAAGAGTTAGATGAAAAGATTGATACCACTCTCCGCACAGGCATGAGTGTTGATCTTCTTATCTAACTCTCGGGAAGAAAGTGAATAAGGATGTCCCAAAATGTCAGACTCTTCCTGCAATTAAGGATATAAGGATACATTTTTTAAGGATATTTTTCAAATAGGCAGAAAACCTTCCTTATCTCTCTCACCTTTTGACTGTTCCCCATTTTATATCTATGATAACACTGGCAACAAGCAAACAAGACGCGCAGTCAACCCAAAACATAACTGCACAGCAATATAACGATATACTTCGATAAACTTATGTGCAATGACTCCTGTGTCAGCGAGGTGTTAAGTCCGCCCTGTGCCAGATTTGAGTTCATCCATTGCTTAGTTGTCATATTTGGATTGTATTATATTGTACAGTGTTTATGTTATTGTGTGTTTTGAGAGGCACATGGCCTGCATGTGACCATTTTGCAGATCCTCACACAGCTGAACACGCACAGAACGATCCCTCATCGATCTCACGCTGGCTGATCAAACACCGCTGTGTTTGCCATTTTAATGGTTGGATGCTTGACACTATTGATCAGGGATTGACTTCTTTTTTCATGTATCCCAATTTGTTTTGGCCGGCCTCCAGCTGTTTAAAGAAGATGACACAATTGCAGGAGAGGCACAGCGAGCCATTAGCCATCTGGATGGTGTGCAGCAGCCTCAAGAAGCGTGGATCTCGCTTTACTGTAGAGGCATGTGTCTCCCATAAATCCCCCCTTTTGTCTTTTTTCCTTCAACTCTTCGTGCAATAATGTATTCCCAACCAAACTGTTTTTTATCCTAAACGGTTCCTTGATGCTTTGAGCCAAATTATTCCCTTGTGGGACACGAACAAGAAGGAGACTGTCGTGTGAGTAACGATTTCAGAGTTTGAACAAACAGCCAATATTTTAGGGTTTATGTTTTTTGTATTCTTACATCGGTGCTGTTTTGTGCTAGCAGAGTTCAATCAAAAGCAGGATCAGACGGAGGTTGTGGGCAAAGACGACACAGCAGAGAGTGTAATGAGTGCACACAGGGTGAAGGATCAGAGACACAGTATGACATATTAATCTCCTTCCCCCCAGGGAACCTGACACCCGCAGAATACAACAGGTACGAGAGGAAATTCAGTTTGCAGTTGTCAGCACAGGGTTTGGTGCCTGAGCTCTGATTACAGAACTTTCTATTTCAATGTCTACCTTTATTTTCATACTGTGTTCAAGCTATGCAAACAGTATAATCACTCACATGATCAGCCTAGACCTGCAGTAAAGGCATGCACACAGTACAATTGTTATTGTAGCAGCATCAATCTGTTAACATTTGGCCTATAGCCTCGTCATTTAAGGAATAGAATTAGGTTAGTTTATTGTAGCATGGACGCAGGAAAAACTAGCAAATCTAGATCTTTCTAAAATACAAAATTAACCTTCTTTTTTCTTCATATATAAATAAATTGGGCAAGATACATTATGCAAACAAGACAGCTGTTGCCTGTAGATAACCTTTTGGAAGAAAACCAAAAATGTCAAACTATTCCTTTAATACACATGCATGAGACTGACTTTAATGGGCTCCACTTACTGTAGGAAAGAAAGTTAATAAGTGTATTTCCAAAAAAAAAAAAAAAAAGAAAACCTTTCCAATATTTTGTTTTGTATGTGATTGTTCAGAAAGAAGACCACACATTTGTCTTTCAGTTCTCGTCTAAAACAACATTTGCCTGCCATCACCAAATTGAATGTTGTCATCGGTAACGTGTGCTCGGGGGGGGGGGCTTCTTGCATGTAGCTCGGGGAATGTTGTTCTCATAACAGGCCTTTATTCATATGGCTCTCTGCCACCTTTCCTTCATTACACTAGGGGCCTCCAAACCCCAAAACCAATGTGACCACAACCCAAGCATGTGGGTCCCTTCTGTTCAGTATGCTGCCTCATCCAAATAGGTCCGGCGAGTCGCTATGTGCTGTGACGTCATGTCATTACCAAAACTGCCTGTGAACATGTGAACTCCATGCAAGTTTTACACAGAGATGAGCCATTAGGTGAGTGTGTTGCTATTTTTGCAAGGACAGTAATGACTAATTAAGAGTTAATTTCATTAACACTGATCAGATAATGTGATGTGACACACATGGTGTAAACATGAGGATGCTATAAAGCTCCTTTCCTCTTAAACTGCATCAACAGTGATGTAACTTCAGTGAATTGGGCCCGCAGAGATGAGCTGTTATACATTGTTAAAGAGCCATCAATATGGGGTGTAGAGTCATCCACTACAAAATCAAAAAGCACATTCAATGAGTTTGTACATCCACATACAACTCTCATAGCTTGGCTATCATTTCCAGTGAATCCAAAAAAAGCACTACAGCACACAGCCAGGGTTTAAAAATGGACTTCTTCACTGTGTGTTTTGTTTAAAGTCCCCATTTTCAATATATTGTTGCTGTATGTTGAATTTTTGTCTTACACAATGACTGATTTTCACCACTGATCTCCAGCTTTCTTGGTTTACAGTGTAGCGTAGGTGTTAGACCACACTCAAACAAGACACTTCACAATTTCTGTCACAGCAGCTCCAGCATAACGGCGAGGAAAGCTCAACAACATCGAGCATGAGATCCAGCCACATTATGTAGTATCCAGGCGTAGAGAAAATGGATTTTCAAAGTAAAGCTATCTTCCGTAATGATGCTTAAATTCCACTGAGGCTCTGCAGAGTGAATCCAAGAGAAAAAATAGATCTTCAATTTTCCATTAGATGAAATGTGTGCTTATGCTGTATATCATATGATTTGAGAGACAAACTGCACCGAGATCCCTCTAATTTGACAAGCAATGTCTCTCTGAATTACAAAAAATGCTGCAGCAGCCTTTGAGAAAATAAGAAAGAAAATATAATACATATTGTTAGGGGGAATGAAATTACATATAAAAAAGGTAATGGAGCCTGACGAATGCCTCTGACTTGTTTCATTAATCAACTCTGCTGACAGTTTGCAGGAGTTCACTACTTTGTCTCAGAAACAGGAGTAAAAGCCAAATAAACACAGGGTGTTGGTCTTTACATTCATCTTACAATTTATCACAACAGCTATGACTATTCTCCTGAGACAAGAAGAGGTGAAAAGTCTCAGTCTCATTCTGTAAGCAGCAACTTATAGTAAACATGTCCCATATATTTAATGAATGCCAAGCCTGAGGTATGCAAATGAGGGTTGTGGATAAATGGATTTTTAACTTGCAACAGAAGGGTTTTTTATCCGACGCTGCACTTTTTTTTAAAAGAATCATTTTAAACCGTTAGCTTCTCTATGTGACGACTTGTCATGAAACTAATCACATTCCACTTACTTGAGCTGCTTTTCAAATGTCAACATTTCTGCTGGGGAAAAAAACTACAAACTTGGAAATTTGACTTTGTCAGCTGGAGGAAACTGAATGATTCATCTGTCCCGGGTCCCTGAACAGATCAAAATCATCCTTGCTTAGTTCTCATTTTTCTGTTGCTGACAATCGGGCCTTGAGAGGCGTTCCACTTGTGATAAGTCGGACATGATTTATTTGCTGGCGTCTGCATAGCAAAGAGGGGACATTTAAAAATCCCCGCACTCAGATTTCACAGCTCATGGTTGCCCAACTTTGATTATACATAAAGTGACCCTCTCTGTCAACCATCAATCTCCACACATTCACTCCTAACCCTCGCAATGTCTGCCCTAAATAAAAATTTGGGTACATGCAATTCTGTTATCCCTCGAATCAGAAATCCAATATGTCTTTTGATGGAAATAGATTGGATGGGCCAGGTCAGCTCTCATCCTGCCAGAATGAATATGCAAATGACTTATATACAGTATGTTTTGAATCTCAAGTAGTAATCCTTGTCCATGGAGAAAATCAAATCCAACAGCCTCTTTAAACACCCAACCCAACAGATCACCTTGGCTCGCCTAAGTACACTCACCTAAAGGATTATTAGGAACACCTGTTCAATTTCTCACTAATGAAATTGTCGCCTGGTCTGATGAGTCTCATTTTCTGTTGAGACATTCAGATGGTAGAGTCAGAATATGGTGTAAACAGAATGAGAACATGGATCCATCAGTCCTTGTTACCACTGTGCAGGCTGGTGGTGGTGGTGTAATGGTGTGGGGGATGTTTTCTTGGCACACTTTAGGCCCCTTAGTGCCAATTGGGCATCGTTTAAATGCCAAGGCCTACTTGAGCATTGTTTCTGACCATGTCCATCCCTTTATGGCCACCATGTACCCATCCTCTGATGGCTACTTCCAGCAGGATAATGCACCATGTCACAAAGCTCAAATAATTTCAAATTGGTTTCTTGAACATGACAATGAGTTCAGTGTACTAAAATGGCCGCCACAGTCACCAGATCTCAACCCAATAAAGCCTCTTTGGGATGTGGTGGAAAGGGAGCTTCGTGCCCTGGATGTGCATCCCACAAATCTCCATCAACTGAAAGATGCTATCCTATCAATATGGGCCAACATTTCTAAAGAATGCTTTCAGCACCTTGTTGAGTCAATGCCACGTAGAATGAAGGTAGTTTTGAAGGCAAAAAGGGTCAAACACAGTATTAGTATGGTGTTCCTAATAATACTTTAGGTGAGTGTATATACTCTAACATTAGAGCAGCAGTGAGAATGTGTTTCTTGAAGACAACGTGCCGTGCACTGACCCGTATCATTCAGCCAGGAATCAGACCCAACATGATAGACTGGAAGACATTTCACATCCCAACTCAGGATAGATGACATGTATTTGTGCGTCCACATAAGTAAATATATAATGTCCCTCTCTTTCTTTCTCTTCTAACTGTTTAACCTTCAAGAGGTGACACAAGGAATCCAGTTAGCCTCTTATCAGGCTGAATCTGACCTCATTATTTCATCCATTAAAGCTGAAATCCGTCTGAAAATCAATGCTTTAGTTTATTATCATCTGAACTGCGCAAGAGCGACAGAGAGGAAGAGAAGAGTGCACTGGCTCTGATGCTCTGGATGAAGTGTTGAATCTTTGTCTGTATGGATTTAGTCATTTCCTGAGGCTCCCTTTGTTACTCAACCCCCCCACCTCCCAAGATCCCCTCAGCTGCAGTGGCTGAAACTGTGATGTCTACGTGATAATGTTTTAGCCCCCACAGGGCGCAACACTTGGGTCAACATCAGTCGTCTGTCCCGAGGAGCCCTTTCTCTGCCTTTGTTATTGTTATCAAACAGCCAGAAGTGGCGTGAGAGGGCAAAGGGCAGGGTCTCTATCTCCACGCCCCTCCAACCCGCCTTTTACAGACGATTCTGGCTTTTAACATCCCCCAGCAGAGAGCTGCAGTCAGAATGCATCATCAGTCAGGACCAAAGAGGCACATCGACATGGGGCTTAAAGAAGAGTAGGAAAAGTTTTGTGAAGGCCATTAGGTTTATCTCCTTTCTGTGAAGTTATGATCTAAGACAAGGGCGTCAAACTCAATGTCACGAAGGGCCACACTGGAAAATGGGAATCACGTCAAGGGCCAGACATGTTTAGTTTACTGACATGCTTTTATTTCATGGAAAAAGTAAAATATTGTTGACTGTAATATCGCATGTCTCATATAACAATTTCAGTTGTAGTCATAATCAATATTTTATCATGATCTACTGCACTGTTCAATCCCTGCACTGTTCACTTTTTCACTTGTTCACTTTTGCACTATCATCATTGCACACAGTCTTCCAAAGTATCTCACCTTACCATGGCCACTGCATTTCTATGAGTGATTTTCAATTTTTAATTTTACAGTATATGGTACAGTATGAGTGATATATGTGTTTGTTGTGGTATGATTGCCTAAAATTTCCTTAGGGATGAATAAAGTATCTATCTATCTATCTATCTATCTATCTATAACCTTCTCAATCTAAAAAAGTTCCTTTGCCATTATAGAGTTTAGCAAATCAAGCAAAACAATGATTACATTTTTAAAAGCTGCTACCACACAGCCAACTCATAACAACTTGATGTACAGCCTAAAAATGAAAACTCTCTTTTGGTTCTGTGGACATTTCTGAGTCTCAAAGTCTGCAAATCTGCGAATTTCTGCTGAAAACAGTTTCCTGTCTTTTTGGTTTGGCGCGCAACTAGGTGGGTGAAAATGTATTGTAAACCTAAATTCATATTTGGGCCGGATCTAAATTTGCAAGGGGCTGGGTTCGACCCACGGGACTCGAGTTTGACAAGTGATTTAAGGCCTTCATGATATGATCAGCTGGAGCTGTGCTCACCACGAGCACAGTGCCCAGGCTAAGTATGGTGTAGGTAGGTGAAAATCTCACTGTATGCCACAGGTATATCAAGGTGGGAATGAGTTTTTCATCCATCACAGGTTGCCTTCAGGTAACGTCACTCGCAGATATCATTGAATAGTCAACAAAAAAAGTCAAAATCGAAAATGTTTGAAGTTTGAGCACAACCTTTAATCGCCTTCCTTTGAACATTATTGACCTAGTTCACAACTTTCAGGTTTGTTCTTGGCTCTTTTCTGCTACCTGGGGCTCGTTTGTGATGTAAACTGATGTAAACGCTACACTTTTCCTCTCAGCCCCAACGTGTGGTGAGCACAGTTCACTGCTGGTCATGGTGGAAGATCCTATACTCTAGTAAAAGTAGCAATACCACATTTCAAAATATACTCCTGCATGTACAATACCGTCCAGCATTCAAAATGTCACTAAAAGTTGGAGACGTGTTAGGAAAAATGTATTAAAATGTACTTAACAATCAATAATAATATCAATAATAATACAATAACATATCCAACTACTTTTAATGTTAGGTATTTCCCTCTGTAACAGTGCATTATATTTTGTAAGATGATATATTTTATAAGAAAAATGTTTGACTGTAAAGTAATTAGTAACTATAGCTGCCAAATCAATGTGACTGAAAACAGGTACAATATGAAGTACAATATTTTCTCGGAAATATTCTGTGTAGTAGAAGTATTAAAGGCAGGATTTATTACTGTGTCCAATATAGACTTTTTTATACATTATTGTTTGCAATGGTCTTTACCCACCCCAACAGCAAAAAATGACTTACAGGCTCTAAAAAAGTAGCAAAAGACTATGATATGTAGCTGCCGTAGTCCTTTAAAATTGCCCACCAATCACTTGCGGCTCTTAGACGGAGCTCCGAGGAGATGCAACTTTCAAATATAGCTTAACATAAAAACGGACAATGTTACAGTGAAGTACAAATTTGCAGTACTTGAGTAAATGTACTTTGCGCCACTGGCAGAGGGCCCTAATGATCTTGCATCATGAATATTTGATTACAAAGCTAAAAAAACTCATCTTTGCATCAAACTCATCACAGCAAAAAGCTAAAACCACATCTATTGGCAGACTTGCATTTCCAACTCTCTTCTTCTGACTAACCCTCCATCTCGAGGGGCGGGACGGAGCATGCATTTAAAAATCTCACTGCACGCAATTGGATAACGATGACCAATCACAAAAACACACAGGGTGACGTATCCAGAGCCCCATACGCTTAGCTGCCAGTAGAGCTGACTGGTAAATTAACTGTTGTCATCTATTTAGCTTGTCTCTGGCCACGCCTACATCAGATACTCAGATGTGATTGGTGTAGCTCGGCTACAAGAGTATAGTTAATGAGCAGCATTACTCGATGCCAGAGTAACTCAATGAGCAAATTCAAATTGTGCTCTTGCGAGAAGTCTGGATTTCCAAGGTAGCATCTCCTGCCTTCCTCTCCGAACTGCTGTCATCCATCTTTTCAAGTGCTGGGATGCACAGACACTGTGGCAGCTCTGCGTTTAGGTGTTGCTTGGTTCGAGCCACTGACAGGCAAGCAAACAGACCAAATTAGATGGATGCAGCTTCCCTCTCCAGCTGAAGCCACCCTAATAGTTCACTTCAGATCTCAGCTCTCTCATCTGTCACACACACTCACACAGAAACAAAATGGTCCGTCTCTTGTTTTCGAGCTCTCAATCCCAATGTTTTCCTGTTGTTTTCACACCCTGCCTTCTATCTGCTTCTCTTCTCTCCTCCGCCTCTCTCTCTAATTAACTCTATCTGCGTGATTGCACACCGCGCATGCTCAAACACCAAATACGCTCTGTGGGAGTGCAGCAAAGGTTAAATTCATCATTTCATTCACTGTGTAAGTTCTGCAGGTGTGCAAAAGGTTACAATAGAAGAAATCGCTTTTTCAATCAGACATCATCGCCCCCGAGACAATCAATGATATATATCCTGGTTGAAGAACGAGATGAATTCGACATTTTCAGAGGTGGGACTTTTTGTGCTTCATTTATTTAATTTCACCACTCTCTGGTGGTATTTGGTATGGAAGGTTAATGATCATATTGGGACACTGGGAGGATTTGACAAGTGTACCTCAGAGATTAAGCAGGTTTTTCCTGCATAGAGGAATTGTTGGCACCCTCCAAATAGGTTTTAGCTAGCCCCAAAGGAAATCACCTGCAGCAAAATTATAAGAATTGAGAATAAATATAGCAATATTTCCCAGAAGAAAACAGATACCGAATGACATTTCCAAGAAAGATTTTATTCAGTTTCTTTGGCAAAACTAAAAACCAATGCCTTAAAAAATGTTTTTTAATGGAATAAAGTACTGTATATTCATGCAATGCATAGAATTCATGAGAATTTCTTGCTTCATGTATTTTTCAGTGGGTTTGGAAATGAATTGAAAGTGAACAGCCCTTCCTCCCAGCATCCTGTAAATCATCCTCCCAGTGCTCCTTTGTGGATCAGAACCGTGTAGCCGAGCTGATGCAACATCATACCTGTCTCACCAGCAGTGTGTCATCCACTCAACTCCTCTCTGTCCTGTGAGTCCGAGTCTCAATTGGATTAAAAATATACAAGAAGAAGAAGAGAGCTCTGAACATCTGTCTGTCCAAAAAGAGACAGAACTAAAAGAATAGTCAGTGCATAATGACAAGGCTGAGTCATGTATGATGGCCCTTGATCAGACAATCAAACAACCAATTTTATTGGTCACATGAAAATCGTATAAGGTACAATTTTAGTGAAAATGCAATCCCATCAGCTCCTTCAACTTGTGCATGACTCATCATAATGCCGAATGTGTAGAATGACCACTAATGTAATCGCAGTTGTGTGTTTCCCATAAATTTGCTTTGTTTATTAAAAATACAGTGGCAAGTTCACTGCATACAAACATAGCTTTTGAATTTCAGTGTGTCTCCCCTAAAATGCACTGTGTATCCATTCGACCTGAGAACATGCTGAATGTGGTTCTTAGGCATTTTTAGCCAAGCTAGCACCGTGGCCCTTGGTATGACGATGGCGTCAGTGGGTTCTGTCTTCCATTGGTTGGTCCAGCTCGAAATATCTCAACAACTATTGCATCGATAGCCATGAAGTTTTGTACAGACATGTATAATCCCCGGATGATGAATCCTACTGAATATAGTGATCCCCTGCCTTTTCTTCAAGGCTGTAGTCCTCGAGTCTGGTCTTGGACTCGAGTCTGGTCTTTAGACAGTTTTTCTATGGTCTCGGACTTGTCTCTGACTTGCTGGTATTTGACTCGGACTTGTCTCGGTCTCGGCCAACGGTCTTGCTAAATATGGCTTTTGGTCTCGACTGACTCCATGTGCCTTTATTACGTTTATTTTATGTCTTTTCTACACTACATCTGGAGTGAAGGTATATTGTCCTTTAGTTGCTCAAATGCTCAGTACTAGTACCTGTAGTAGGATCAGGTCTGCCGCTGCTATGAGTTATCACCATATGCCATTCTGGTTTCTTTAGATTAGATCATAGGATATCAAGGGAAATTGCAATATTTACAGATCCTGGGTGTTGTGACACTGGTTTTTCTTTTATATCAACAAATAACCCAAAAGTATTGTCTTGATAATGTTATGCATTAGACCTCTTTTTCTGTCCTGAACTCTGTCTCAACTCGGACTAGAACCTCTTTAGACTTTGGACTCGACTAGTGCTGGTCTTGGACTTGTCTTGGACTCAACAAAGGTGGTCTTGACTAAAGCCCTGCTTTTCCTCTACTGCCACCAGAAGGTTGACCTTTGTGGTTGAGTGAAATATCTTGACAATTATTGAATGGATTGCTAAAGCCCCTACACGATACATTCTAGCGCCACCAGCAGATCAGAAGTTGTCACTCCATCAATCAGCTCAACATCTTCAACTTGGATTGACACAAAAGATAGCACAGATATCCATGGTGCCCAGAGGATGTATACTAATGCCTTTGGTGAAACCCATACTTTAACCATTCGCAAATCCCCGCAACTACTAAAGAGGTGGTTGTTGAGTACTTTGCCAGATGTTTAAACTTTCTGTTTGTCTGCCTGTGGACATATTTTGTAACTGCAATAGCATCGCCACCATGCAAGATGCATTGCATAACATTACTTTACATTGTCAAGCGTGTTGTCGCACACAGAAAACACCTCCTCACTAACTGCTTGTCCCCAGAACACACTGTAAAAAACGTCTCTGTAGACAGCGCGGGGTCTGGAAACAGCAACAAAAACAAACTGTGCCCACCTGCGTACACAAACAGTGTTCCAGCCAATAACCGACAAGAAGGATTTTGGGGGTGGAGGTTTAGTGCACGGAAGCATAGAAGGGAGGGAGAGGGGATGGGATGAGGAGGAAGGAGGGGCAAGCTAGTCTTGTTTTGTTTGAAAATACTTTGAACGTTCAAGAAGAAGTAACGTCACCCAACATTGCTTAGAGCACCTTTAAGTGCTTTCAACCCTGTAGGTGCAAACTCCAGACAACAAGTAGTAAGTGCAAGTGCATTACCTTTAAATGAGCAAAACTACAAAGAGACATGTGGAAGTGCAGTTTCAAGACTTAGATTTTTTTCTTTCCGAAGTGTAGTCTGAAGAGATGTGTTTTTAGCCTTCGTCGGAAGATGCATGACTGCATGCAGCAGTACATTAGAAGTCCTGTCCTCACAGTGCAACTACTGGGTTTCACACAACACTAACTCAGGAGATTTCTGAATGTAAGCTTACCAGTGGCTAACAAAAGCAAGTCAGCTAAGAAGACAAATTGCCCCAATTTAAATATAAAATATTCTTTGCAGTTAAGACAACTATGATGACATTTGGTAGATGTGGTTTAAAGGGTAAGTTTAAAAAAGTGTATACTAAAAGTGTAACTTTTACCACTCTTTTTCCTCAGCCTTCGGTGAATCCAATTGTCAGAAATATTTTGAAAAGACATGCTTCATCTGTAATCATCACATAAGCAAGTTAGTTAATGATCTCCTTTAAAGACCTAAAGTAAAAATGGGGCAAAGTGAGTTTAGCAGAGCATACTGTATGTGCCAAATAAATATAATTTCCCCATAACATAGTTTGAGCAGTGATTAATACAATATGCAGTACTCTTTATTACATTAAATATTTGTCTTTAGCTATAAGGTACGATACGTTGCCATACTATGGCTGCCATAACAAAATATACAGTCATATGTCTGAATGTTTTTCAGGGCAGAAGTTACAGTCGTGGCTTGCATCTGTCTTTTCACAGCGTGGTAGTTATTCTCACAGTCTCTGGTCCACTTTAAGAATGAAATGGGTAAAAAGCAGGAACCAGCATATGTTAGTAATAAAACAAATGTCATGAACAAAATAGACATATACCTTATCCTGTAGTAATCTTTACCATATGCCGCTAGTTCAGCCGGGGGTTGAGCAAACTCAGTTGGAGTCAAGGATCAAGAAGATGTCCAACATTCAGCTGTACAGAGTTTGAGTAAAAGCTGTTCAGCATGATATGTGGACCTAGTATTGAAGATGTTGATTGATACTCAAGCAAAGAGTTGTAGTCTGGCACATTTTTCATTGACTTTCCCTCAAATCCCCCACGCTACGCCCTGCTCACTCCGCAGTACAAACTACAGTTACATATTATAGTTTGATCTAGAGATCCGTCGTGGTTCAGACACATGTGGTTGTCTGCAGTGGGGGCCCTCCATGTCTAGATTGACAGAACTTATAGAGCGCCGCCTGACATGTAGCATGGGACAAGGTTACCTCAAGCTGGCATTTTCTCTCCATCAAGGCGGGGGCAGAATGTGGATTCATTTCATCTGCATTGAACACAAAAGCTGGGCTGAAAGGAGAGGAGAAAATTAAGAAGCAGGAATGAGAAACAAGAAAGAAAGGAAAAGACAGAGAAGGGGTGAGGAGAGACGAGTAGAAGGCATCCAGTTCAAATCACCTGGCTTAATTCTTAAGGTCACGAGCTGTGATTGAGGCAATTGCACAATGGAAAATTGAAAAAAGGAATGGCGTATTCACTTTTCTCAAACAGTATAAATGCACTAACACACACTATCCAAAGGTCAGTGCTCTGAGCTCTCATGGGAGGTAATGGGATACCAGTCCATTGGAACAGAATCATCAGCAGGTTCAACGCCTCCGAGAATGCTACTAAGCCGCAGTATGTGCACTTACTCGTGTCGTTTCATTGTTCACAAGCAAGCCAATACATTTAAAGCTATAGTGTGCAACTATATCATTTTAATGAACATCCGTTACATTCAAACCAAATACATGCCAAATGAGCTGATACAAAGCTAATTAAGCTTATTAGCTCCAGAAAACTCTCTCTTTATTTCTAAGTATGGCTATGCTAAGCTTCTCCACGACTTTGGCTTAGGTGATAATTACCTCGTCTGAAGAGTCCATCATGCAACTGCGTAGCAGAGGGGTGGGGGTGTAGGCTTGAGTCATGTGGATGCGCCAACAGTTTTGTTGTCATTACTTAAAAATTCCTCACTATAAAAACTAAGCACTATAGCTTTAAAGACAACAATTAAAATGGAAAGTTCAACCTAAAACACAGGAAACCTTTATGTGACTATGAAACAAAATGTTGCATTTAGTCTTTTTAGACTCATTATATTAAAATCCATAGTCAAGGCTGTAGCCATTGATATAGAACAACTATATCTATGGCTGTAGCTACCATTGAGGATACTGAGCTGATGTCCTCAGTATTTTGTTTATGGTAATTTGAGGGGTTTACATGTTCATGTAAGTAAGTATTTGATTCCAGTATTTTTAGACTTAATATAGTACATCATCTTTAAGGAGAATTCCGAGTGATTTTAAGACACTGTTGGTTGTAAATTTGGAGAATTTAGAATCTACATTTCACAGCCAGGATGCTGAAACGTGCTTTTAGCCTCTTAACATCTTCAAAATGTCCTTAAAAGTGCTTACCCATGTGAACGGATTCCTTCTGAGTGAACACAGTGAATATGACCGCAGCAGCTCTCTTTAGTTCCAGCAAGACTTAGGGACTTAGGGAAAAAAAACTCTATGGATAAACAGGATTCACATGGATGACATTTTATGATTCAAAACGGCAAATTTCACAGAAAGGTGACAAGTTTGCAGGTATGTAATAATTTGATTAATAATAATTTGCTGTATCTCTCTTCTGTGTTTGTAGACGGTCCCTAAGCACACTGCCGTAAACAGAGCTGAATTGGCACAACTTTTATGCCTTTCTGTCAAATCTACAGCAGTAAGATTCACTGTGTTCACTCAGAAGGAATCACTTCACATGGGTAGACACTTGTAATGAAATTTTGATCATGTTAAGAGGCTACATGCACGTTTAAAACTTGCCCTGTTTAAGTCTGTTGGGTGCTAACTCTAGCAGGAGGATAACACGGTGTAGGCAAGACCGATTGGTTTGGTTTTTCTCTCTACTGACAGCACCCCAAATCTACAAACAACAGAGCTACGTGTTGAAATCGACTGAAATTCTCCTTTAAAGGTCCGTCTTTAGTTGTTCATTATCAAAGTCTGTTTTGCCAGTTCACCAACTTGTCCTTTTAATGAATATTTACCACCACCACCCATTCCAAGTATCCTATTGGCTTGAAATTTTACATTTGCATTTGCATAAACTGGGTTAGACCCTCCATATTCATGTGCCATCTTAAAATACATTAGCTGGTAACGGACATACAGGATATAGTGCTCTGCTCTGACCACCGGAGGTAAAGCTGGATGAAGACGTGGATGACATCTTGGCTTTCTAAAGCGTGAAGGCCACTATAGCTGTAATACATACTTTAAACTGCATGGCGCGAGAGAGTTGATTGCAATATATGATCTTAACGATGGATGGATGAAATTCCCACACATTGGACCTTTAATAAATGCAAAATGGGAGCTACATTAACAATATCTTCTACAGAAAAGTGTACTTACATTTCACTTGTTGGACTCTCAATATTGATACTGATTTCAGTATTTCTAAAGCTCTGTTTAACGTGAATACTCATTTCTCCTCAACAGACCAGAATGCATTGCACCCACAAGACCAGTTCTA
Organism: Etheostoma spectabile; assembly: GCF_008692095.1. NCBI lineage: Eukaryota > Metazoa > Chordata > Actinopteri > Perciformes > Percidae > Etheostoma > Etheostoma spectabile. The sequence goes on along the minus strand of NC_045740.1, from coordinate 36,379,354 downwards.
ATAAAAGGATGCAACTCTTGAGTCTTCCTCAGCTAGAAAAACTTGCTTTCTCGGCCCTGCTGTCATTATCTGCTGCACATGAATAGAACAAGTTCAGGCACATCCACAGGATTGTGGAAATGCATTCTGGAAAATGTGGGAAAACTAATTCTTATCTACTGTAGATGAGGCAGACTGAGTGTAAGTGGGTATGTTCAGATTGATATTGTCTAACTGTCAAAAAATAAAAGTATCTCAGATTTTAGAGGTGACTCAGCTTGTAAATGATTAACTAATGACACAAGAGACAGCAGCAGTGAACAGCGCACAGCAGCGTGTAATGTATATCCATATATTCAAGGATAATTACGTCCTGCAGGGAAAGTATATGTTTTATTCCCTGGGAACGCGAGCATGGGTGTTTATTTCTGTCGCATGAACTATATTTGCTCTGTGTTTATCCGGCTGTTGGCTCTGTACTCCTCATGTGCAGAGGAAAAACGCATAAGGTGGTTTGTTAAAGGCAAATAACAAAAGCCCATCAAAATCAGTTCACACTTTGCAATTTTCATTACAGTGCAATATTTAAGACTTAATCACTTAATCTCATTACTGTGCAATATTTAATACTCAGGACTTGTGATATACCAAATTATATTTTTGCATAATGTGTATACAAACCCTTTATCTTTCTTACTATTTTATATATGTACTGTATATAGTTGCTCAGGAACTGTGCACCATGTTCACTCTCTCTTTTTTCTTCTTCTTCTGCACTACTTACATTTTAATTTTTTATATTTTTGACACTGTAAAGGGGTTGCTTCAATCTCGTTGCACAGGTACTGCACTTGTGTATAATGACAATGAAGGCTTTCTATTCTATTCTTTACTATTCTATTCTACTCCCACTGCATACTGTACTGCAGCCATGGATTAGCTTGACTGCAGGAGAGTTGAACATTGGCAGCTTAGAGGTTATGTAGGAGCAGATTTTCTTCATCTTAACAAATCTTTTGCCAAAGGTTTAGGAAAGCCAAGGATTCAGTTGTTTTTTTTACACCTGCCTTATTAAGTTTGGTTGAAATGAACACTATTGTGTTCACCCCCATGGTGCGGTTGGTTTGGGCAGGTGTGATAACAGCAATCCCACTCAGGTGAGTATGGAAACAAACTCTGCAGCTTGTGTTGAAAACGTGATCCGACCGCGGTCTGACTCAACTGCCAGGTGTGCTGTGCAAGTTTGAGCTAAACGGCGGATGTAATCAGGTGTTGTTTTTTTTGCAATCTCAGTGCACAAAACATGCAAAATGTAGCAATCTTTCTATCATAATAATAGACTGCGGTCAAGCTTGCCATCAGTCGCATCTTTGTGGTCAAATAAGCCGCTGCTAAAGTTGGAGCGAAGCCTGGGAGTGCAGATGGATGATAATTTAAAGTAAATAAGCTGGTTTGACCATGGCGATATGAGAAATATGCATTATTCCACAACACAGAATCTTCATACTTATACATACTTTAGACTTGTGCATTTTGGTTCACTTGGATTTTTCTCAGTGTGAAACTAAACCGAACCAAGTTCACAAACTCATCAATGGAATTGGGCCAGAGAAAACAACCTATAAGGATGAAAACACACTCAGAGACAAAATACAAGTGGTGATTTGAAAAGGAATAGGTCAACATCTTGGGAAATTTGTGGTTCTCTTTCTTGTTAAGAGTAAAATGAGAAGATTCCTCTCTCATGTTGGTCTGTTACATAGAGTTAGCTTACCTTAACCCTCCTGTTGTCTTTGGGGTAAATTTGACCCCTTTCCAAAAAAGTTTCTATATCAGAAATTTGGGCTAAAAAGTAACGTAAATGGTTCCCAACAACGCTTCTCACAAGTTAAATAAATAATCAGTTCATTACTTTCATTGAATTTGGCTGTTTTGTCAATTTCATAGCATTTGGAGAAAAAACAATTGGTAAAAGAGAGAAAAATGTCAATAAAAGTGACTGAAATGTGAACAATTGTCAAATAAAGTGACAAAAATGTTAAAAAAGTGACAAATGTAAAAAAAAAAAAAAAAGCTTTAAAAATATGGGGAAAAAGCCACGAAAATGTCAAAAGGCTCAGCAAAAGTCGACTAACGTTGAAAAAGTGACAAAACAATTGTTGTAAAGCCACAAAAGTGCCAAACAAGACGACCATAACCTTGATAAAAAAGGTTTTCATTTTAAGTTTCCAGGTCGGTGGGAAGACAACACAAGGGTTAACATAAAAAAAAAGAAATGGGGAAAAGTAGCAAAATCCATCTATCAGTACCTCTCAAACTCATGGATTGTCATATGTTGTATCTTGTTGTTGTGTCCTGGAGTCTCCTCTCGTTGCTCTGCAACCTCACAGTATCACAAGTATCCAGAAAGTCACACAACCTACCTTTGATGTTTGACATTTTTACTTTGTTCAGATTAAATAAATAGCATAGTGAGCTTTAGTGAGGTGAGGGGCCAGAAAAATAATGGTTCAAAAACCCTATGAGTGAGTTTTAATCAGTTATTGTTGAAAACAAGGAGCTTTCTCAGAGATACATTTGAAAAAAAAAAAAAAAAATTCTACGCTATTTATTTCCACACGCCACATTTCATTTACATGTGTTGCAGCTGCAGCATCCAGCATCCAACATCAACATAATACGAATGTAGCACAATATGGATGTGAAAGCAGTTATAAATAGCCCATGTGACAATAAAAGTTGTTTGGTTAAAATCAATAAACAATCGTGATAATTAATCGTGATCTCAATGCGGATCAAAATAATCGTGGTTATTGTTTTGGCCATAATCGTGCAGCCCTACTGCCACTTGAATGGTGTTTTGAGCTAACGTTAGCGATCAAACAATCATAGATAGCTAAAACGTTTTTTTTAATAATTCCCATATTCTGTTATTGTTTGTAATGAGAAAAGTTTCATGGATTTCACAACTTTATAGTATGTCATAAACCGTTTAAATCTGAGCATGCGCAACTAACATCTGCACTCGACCAGAGCGGTCTGACTCGACTCTCATCAGGTACGATGAGTTATGCCGTAAACCGTTGACATCTGAGCATGCGCGACTCCAATCTGCACTCGCCTCACATTGGGCAGTGGCACTCCTGCTTCCCTAAAGTCACTGGTGTGGCAACATTTGGTGAGTTATTTAAAGAAACAATGAACGCTAGAGCTTGTGGCCTCCAATGGGACTTTATGGTGCATCCAAGTACTCCAAGTAAACTCATGGTGCCTTCACGTGCCCCTCCTAAACTCACTGTGCATTCAGGGGCACCTCGTAATGATGTTGCCTTTCACATAAAGGAATGATCCCAGTCACTTCCACACAGTGAGGCAAACAGCTTATTAATTAAACACTGATATCAGATCGTACTCTGTACTGGTTGACACTCCGTGCCCAGGTATCGTGACAAAAAAAAGCTGTATCGGTGGATACCTAATTTCTGTGTTATGTAAATATCTTGGAATTTGGTTCACGGTTTGCCAACTGTGAATCCAGAAGCATCTTGACATGAGCTGACATGCAGCTTTCTCTATCAGACCAGATCACTTTTCTAATGGTGACAAGAGTTGCTCACAACAAAAAGGTAATACATCTAAAAGCTTCTTTACCATCATCTTCTTTATAATTTCCAGCCAGACTGGCTGTTATTTAAAGAGGATAATTTCCCTCTACACAACAACAGAGTGCAGTAGATACTGATGCTCCACCTAACTAATCCACTTGCTGGTATTTGTTTGCCTCTTCCTGCTATAATAAGAAGGAGGCATTGCTTGTGTGGGTCTCATCTGTCACCCACAGCTTTTCTTATGGATTTTCCTGTTTTGATCCTTGCCATCTGTGCCTCTTTCTCTCCCTCTGCTTCCTTCTGCAATCTTCCAAAGTCAACATCATGAACAATTCATTTTTAGCCACGGCTTCACTGGATTTGGCTCCATGGCGCAGAATAATATTTAACTTATTCTAGTTTAGCATTGGTATATTCTCATTGTCTACCTAAGTGAGCTAATACAGAATTACTAGCTGTGAATTGGGAAAACATACTGAAAGTCATCCCGGAAAGATTTAGTCCAGAGGGAAAACATCCATCTTCACCAAAGACGGAAATAAAACAGCTGAAGCTCCTTCGATAATGTCACCCAGAAATAAAATAAAAAACTGAATCTTTTTCAGAAAATAGGAATCTAAAAAGTGATTTTAAAGTGCACTTTTTGGGTTGACATTGCCAGGGCTATATTTGGTGTAAAAGGTCAAGCATGAAAATTGGAAAAATCCACTAAATTAGTCCTCGCTGCAGCTGCTCCAGCATTGTTTTTCTCAGATGACATGACAGAACGGTGCTTTGTTTTTTAACCTTGACGCAATCTCCACAAATATGTATCACACAGGCACAGATTACAACATTCTGTTAGAAATGTGGTTCAATTTCACCTTCTCTGCATTCAATAACCACTGAAAGGATACTAAATAGTAGAATACAATTGTTTTTTTCCAGTTGTCTGTTCATTGTGTACAATGGCTGGTCCCATTCATATATAGCGGCGGATTTATACTGAGCCAGTCCATCACTTACATGTTTGAACACAGCAATGAGTAACATTGTGCAACTGAAACTTTTTAATCCATCCCCAGTGGTGCATGGGAAAAGAAACCGGTTAGAGAAAAAAAAAAAAAATAAGACACTCCATCTTTTGCAGACACTGCCAGCTTGGTGCAGAATTAACTGTATTCTATCGCCTGGCTCCTCTTAATCAACTGAAGTAAACTCGGCTGGAGCTCCCCCCCCTCGCTGTACCAGATTCCATCAGCATTCTTCATTCCCCTCCTAAACGATTAATACCAGATCTGAACCTGGGCCATGTGTGACTCTGTGTGTATGAATCTGTCTGTGTATGTTGCTGTCTTATATGCCTAATGTTTGCTGGTGTGTAAGGGTTTCCCTAGCACAGATATGTTACATCTCACTCCCAGACATCATGGGGAATGGTCTCCACCGGCACAGAGTGGTACCGCTGCAGACCGCAGTCATTCCTGTCTGCCTCCCTTCCCCACAGCATATGTGCACCAGGCACCGACCTCGTACTACAATAGGGTACAAAAGACCTGTGAATGGAATGAGACCTGCACTCCCTCACCCCTGTAAAGCGCTAAACCAAAACAGCACAAAGCTACCCAGTAGAACGGTAAAGTGTCCCTGTTCTAATGGCATACACATCATATTTCCTCAACACGTGCATCAGTTCTGGTTTTCACACATGGTGCTTGCATCTGTAAGTCTGTATCTGTAACCCAAAAGTAGGGTACACATAAGGCTTTAAAAGGAAAACCCCACATCTGTTACAGTCCAATGATTTCCAGGGAATATGCTAGATTGCTGTGATTTACTATTTTTGTGCACACCCACTTAAACCAAATTTGCATGTTGTTGCATGTTGTTGATTTTCCAGATTTCCTAGAGTGCCTTTTGACAAGCCTCAAAGAGGTGTGTTCTTTGTGCTGAAAGGTGTGTTTTCCAGGCAAGAAAAGTGAGAGTGAGGAGAGGACAATGCCACAGAGCAGCATGCCCAGTTGTTCAAATTACCTCAAATTACCCCTCAGCAGGGTTATATTTTAGATGCAACAACTCAAGATGTGGCTGCACTGAGTTTCTTCTGAGGCTGCCATTGGTTGAGATATATATCTGACACTTCCATCATGGATTGCACTTTGAATGATTATTGAATGTCAATGCTTAATGGTAAGTCTTCAAAGAAACCCTTGCCCCTTTTACCACGTGTTTAGACAAGAGACAGATGAAAGCATATTGACAAAAAATATAAAATATGTTGCACATCAATTATAGCTTTTGCCATTTTCCATCACAGATCCCCACAACTAAATCACCATTAGATTATTTTAAACAGTATTACAGGAAAAGTGAAATACATTTTAAATTAAATAAACACAAAACATATTTAGTAAAAATCATGTTTTTTTAAACTTGGGTTACTTGATTTATTTGTGTGCTTTTTGCAAATGTGTTAGCAAACAGTTGCCTAATCCCCCATTCTGCAGAAACGGAGCAATATTAGCATTTATTTGGAGGTGCGTTACTGGCAACCTGACAAAAAAACTACAATATTTGCTCACCTATCTTCTTAATCTGCACACACTAACCACACCAAGATGACACAGAGCTGGTTTAAAATCGGCAAAGTATCCCTTTAGCTGCTACATTCTCAACTCATGTATGTTCATAAGCTTGGGAATATGTGCGTCGAGTGGGTTTATCAGAGCTGTATTGTTAAAACGATCCTGATGAGAGCAGTTAGTGACCCAAAAGAGTAAATCCATGGACCAATAAACCAAAACAATGAGCTATAAGACACTTACATGCTCCATAGAGCTGATCGGAACTGCAGTTTGTAGGGACAAGTCACTCTGGGTTACTACGAGAGAACTCTTTTCACGTTGCACATCTATTCAAAAAATCTAATTAAAAATATTGATTAGCAGCTTTCAAAATGTCATGTTTACCCACCAGTTTAAGGCGACCTGGAAGAGATCCAGAAATGGTCCGCTGGGCTAAACTATAATTTCTTTTGCCCCAAAAATGTTCTGTCAACCAAGTCAACTGTAGCTGCACTGTGCATGTAAATAAGGAAAAAAACACCACCATTAAACAAAATGGGCCAGGACTTGCAAGCTACATTACCTACACTTATTTTAAATGACTTTAGGGTGAAATTATCCTTAAGATCTATCAACCCAACCTGCTCTGCCTGAACTTGAAAGTCATCTCACACCTCGAAAATCGTCCTCAGCACTGGGTATCGTGTTCCACTAGACATTTTCTGTGACATGCACATCACAGAAATCAAAGAATCAGTGTTTTTGGGCCTAGTGGGAGCCATAAGAAATATCCCACCATATAGAGCAGTTTCCTGGTCTGGCAGAATACCACAGCCGGAGAAGGGAAACCCAACACCCACCTGCAAATAAAACTGGCTCAGACATGGTGAGAGGAGCCCCTGACATCTTACTGTATGTGTGCGAGTGAGTACATGTGTTTTAGGCTTATGTGTGGGAGGCCTGCCATATGCTATATATGCCAATGCAGAGCCGTGAAGAGCAGTAGGTGTATAGCAGACATTACAGCAGGGGATATACAGTAGATTGGGATATTATAGATACTGTGTTGAGGCAACCAAGAACAAGCTTTTTCTCCCTTGTTCGTATAAATTATTACATTACAAAGAAATACATCATGCATAACAATGTAAAACACAGTATATACAGTACTTACACCTAAAACTACAGAGCCTTTTATTATTGTTTAAATGCTTTCTATTATTGATCATTACTCTTGAGTGTATAAAGAAATAGTCTGACACTTTGGGTGTGCACTTGTTCCCATTCTTGTTGAGAGTTAGATCAGATGATTGATACCACTCCCAAATATGTGCGGTGAATGTATGGTTACAGCCAGAAGCCCATTCGCCTTGCTTAGCATTAGCAGAGTAATTATTGGCTAGAAGCAGTAACTGGTATTACCGTCACCATGCTGTTAGGCATTGGGGAAGTTACTCCTCTTGGGCAAGAAATGATCAAGGTGTGCCAAAAATCTCCACGGTGCATCTACAAGAAAGGATCAGGCACGTAAGTGTTTATGTACCTTAATAGTTATACTTTCTCTTTATTTAAGATTATTTTTGGGGCATTTTAGACTGCAGGTTGGAGTCGAACCTGTGGCCGCTGCATCAAGGAGTGAACCTCTACATATGGGCGTGCGTTCTACCAGGTGAGCTACCTAGGTGCCCCTTTAGTTATACTTTTGTACGAATTAAACAAATAAGATAAGTTAATTAGTGAACTTTAGAGTTACTGGTTGGTGGATGTTGTTACATTATTTTGGACAGAGCAAGATCAGCCATTTTCAGGCTTAATGCTAAGCTAAGCTAATTGGGTGCATGTTAGGGCTTTATAATTTAAGATATTAGATGTTAGAGTGGTATAAAAAAGAGTTAACTTGCAGCTATAAAGCCTTACCAAGATTTCAAATGATTGCTTTGACCTTTTGTGGAAAAGAGAAAGCCCGCCAAATGATTCCGCTCATTACTAGGGGTCCTGATAGAAGCTGAAAAGTTAATAAAATAATTCACCCAATGAAGTAACCACCTTATTGACTTTGTGACAGCACAAATAAGGTGGAAGATGCAATAAAGATATTCATAAAGGCCTCCTGACAAAGCTGGGTCACCAGCGTTAGCATAATATTGAAAAATCACCTCTATTGCTTCCATTTGGCAGACAGAGACTGAGAGAATGGATGGAGCGATATGGAGCTTCAATTTGGCAAGCCGAAGCTCGGATAAGGTCATCCCACCCTCGGATTGACTGGCTGTTTGGTTTTACTGTGAAGACAGGGATTGATGCGTCTGGGCTTTGGCCTTATCTGTCACTGCAGAGAGGGTGTCTTGAGGTTAAGAGGTCCTGTATTGTCACAATAAGAAATGTGATGGAAATCTTACACAATATGGAACTTCCTATTTTAACTGAACCAATCATCCTATCTTTCCCTAGTCTTGCATTGCCAGACCTTCCTCCACGGCACTGCAGAGGGGGGTCTGGCTAGTCCACACACCAATCCAGGATGGGAAAAACACAAGAAAAGCGTGCTGGTTTATTGGCATTTCTTTAAACCAATCACAATCATCTTGGGTGGGGCCAAGAACCAGACAGAGCGATGGTGCCCCTGCAAAAAAGCTTCAGGAAGGACCTTGTTTTGGTGGAACATGTGTACGTTAAAGGTTGTTTTAGTTGTGCAACAGAAAACTCAGATTGGACAGATCAGTCAGAACAGAACAGTCTAGTTAACCACAGTCCTGATATATCGACAGATATATCGATAATCGACCGGATTTTAAAATTTCAACACAAAAAAGCGGAAAGGTAAAGGACATCAGGCCAAAAAGGACATTTGGTATCTGCTCCCGAGGGCTGGGAACTTCCGCAGTCAGTGAAAATACACACATTGACTTTGATGGAAACCTATTGGATCCGCTGACGTTCCGCACCTGGTGGAAATTAGGAGTAGAATGCCCCAACAGGTGCACACATCCACTGTCCATCAGTGTTAAACCTGCCTAAAACTAAGTAGATTTATAACCGTATGTGTCTGTTGAACATCTGAAGACTTAAAGCTGCATAATTTATAACTTTTTTCCACTTGGGATCTACAGAAACAAGCTGTAAACACTGACATGGCTAATGTGTTAGCATAAAGTTGCCTAGCAGATGCGGAGCAGTACTCATTTTGGAGTCGTGTTTCTGGCCACCGGGCAAATATATTTTCAATTTTTACTCTCTTTTCAGCTCTGTTTTGGTCTCCTCCAACTCCTTAGGGAATTATTTGTCACTCTAGCTCACTACCTGATAGGACATAGCTATAGTCGCTAGAGATATAACAGTATGAAAATGTAACCTCACGGTTATAGTGACCAAAATGATCCAGTTTTTCGGTATTATCGCAGTATTTTTAAAAGTGTGTTCAATGCCTTTAGCGGCGGCTTTTTTCCTGCACGTTCTGCAGACAGGATAACTATCTTTAATCAGCTGTCCTTCAGCGTTCTGATAATAACCAAATGTTCTGAGCGCTGTAATTTCCTCCTTCCGCCATGAATCCAACTTCAAGAAATGCACTTTGGAGGGTATGCAGTGTGCCTACAAGGCAAATTCAGGAGACTCGGACAAAGCTGGGAAGGACTGAACACAAAGTTTTCAAACTGGGGTAATCCAAGGTGATAATCATGATATTTTAAATGCAAACGCTAATTTGATATTGTCAACATTTTTATAATGGTTTACTGTTATTACACTGGTAATCATTACATCCCTAACAGTACCTAAGCATTTGATACTGGGCAGGTAGTGGACAGTCAAAGAGCATTGAGCGTAAACCAAAGCTACAAGTTGTGTGCAAGAAAACCAAAACAATAAGTCAAATTACTCTATATGACTATATAGCTCTACTCCCATTACACATAGTCATTTGATGCATTGCTATGATAAAGATAAAGCTTTTAGCTGCATTCAAGTTCATTTTCATTCCAGTAATTACTACCTTATGCACAATACTGAACAACATCATTGACTTCATGCACTCTGTCACTTTTCTAGCCTTGGGCATTACATCACTATTCCACACGCTCCAGACGTTTTTCTTGCATCCTATTCCCCGATCCAATGCACCAGTGAACACTCCACCTCTCTTCTACAGTGGGAGCCTTGCTGCATGCCAAGTGTCCTGAGTGTGCGGAGGGACTGAATATTTGCATTCTACAGTGTACAGTATATGCTCATACTGTAAATGTTGATGTCATATTGAGGGCTTGGAGCCACGGGGGTGGGGGCAAATATGAGTAGTATTGCTGTCTCTTTGAACTTTATGTGACTGTTTTTTTTTTTTTACTATATGTCACTTTATATGATGTTACCTCTACAAATGAATGCACATTTATGCGAGTCGGATGCTGACTGTGCAGCTGGTGTAAGCAAACAGTATTGGAAAGGGTAAACAAGCTGTATGTTCAACAAAAATGTTTCACTGTGCCTATGAAACAAAGAGATAAAGCGAAATAAAGTGCTCTTCTCATGGTGCCAGCCTTCTGTTGGTGATTCATCAATACAGAGTATCTCCAGGTTTCTTTCGCTATGCGCCTGTCTCTCTTTTTTCCTCTCGCTCACTCTATAACTCAGTTTTATTCACATCACTCTGCATAATGCATGATAGCACATAGGTCCCCCAAGGCCTTTCATTACGTAAACCTGTTGCAAGAGGAGCCACAGCAGCACTTTTACGACATCCATCAAAACAGGGGCAAGCATGTGTTAGAGTGGTTTGTGATGTATTGCTGTATAAGTGGCAGTGAATACTGCCTGAATACAGTTATACTTTCTTTCAAAGCACACACCAAGTATTTCTAAAAACTTGCAAAGCCAATGGACGGAATCAGCATATGTATACAGGAATGAAAGACCCCCTTCCATTCTGGGTGAAAGGAATAAATCACAGGGCGTTATTGTAGGAAAACCAACAGGGAGAGCCCCTTTCACTGAAAGCTATCAAAGTGAGTCATTAAGCCTGGGGATACCAGGCCCTGCTTCGTCATTTAGTGCATTAACTAAAAAACACCACATAGTGTTAGAAGATTATTAGAGAATAACGTTAACACTGCACAGAAGACAGAGGAGGCAAGCTGGCCTTAAGAGGACCACTCTCCCCCATCCTGATCTACTCAGTCAGTCATCACTTGCCTGCAGCTTCTGCAGATCACTGAGAATAGGAAGCTCCATTTCAGCTGCAGAAATCTTCTTTCACTGACGTATTTGACTTTAGGATTACAGCTCCTCAACGAGAGAGAGAGAGAGAGATAGATAGATTGATTGATAGATAGATAGATAGATAGATAGATAGATATATATATATATATATATATATATATAGAGAGAGAGAGAGAGAGAGAGAGAGAGAGAGAGAGAGAGACTGTGGCATAACCTTTTCATATCAGAGATCTGACAGATAGTGAATCAGATAGACCTCTCTTTAAATAAGTCCTGGTAGTCATTTATGGTCCAGGTGAGACTTGTTTGGATTAGTATCCCCTATAAATTGTTACATATCAGTATATGGATGTTTGGAGTAAATCTAATGGAGAAGCATGTATCTGTTATACTGATGTAAATTTACCGTGAGATGAGAGGGGGGACTTTTTAAACTTTACGCACAGGGATTTAAAAGCTGTGGAAAGGGTATGAAGTGGAGAAGGACCCTGTTGCATGGACTTACAGTATTCCCAACTCACCGCTTGCATTCTTCCCACAGATCAGGTGTTGCCAGGGCTGCAGAGAGCCCCATATCTCGGAGTCAGTGTTCACGGCCTGGTCCAGGGTCTCCACAGTGAACTTGGGAATCCCGTTATCCCGCTCCAGCAGCGCGCTGCGCAGCACCCGCGCGTACACCTCGCGGAAGAGGCTCTCCATGCACGCAGCCAGGTAGATCGCAGCGTGCTCGTGGATCCTGACCGCAACCCTGCTGTCGACCATCCACTTGAAGAACTTCCCCACGTTGAAGATGAGTCCGCAGCGCACCGACTTGCCGCGGCCGAACTTGTCCTCCTCCGTGCTCATGTTGTACAGGGACAAGGCACTGAGGGCCGCGCTGATGCAGCTCATCGAGACGCTCCACGACAGAACCATCTTTATGGCACTTTGGATCTCGTATTTGGTGCATTTGGCGTAGCGCAAACTCAGGCGCTGCGACTCCTTTGCGACCCTGACCAGGGCCCGGCTGACCAGCACCGAGAGCCTGAGCAGAACGTCCTGCGAGGGGGTCGGCAGGGTCATCTCCTCGTCCCTGTTCAGCGCGCTCGCCACTTCCCCGAGGCTCCACGGCACATCCTCAAGCTCGGGCAGTTTAGCGCACTGCCCGGTGCTCTCCAGGATCTCGGCGTCTTCGACCAGGACCGTGTTAACAGTGTCCAGACTGTTGTGTCGACTGTGCATCGAGTCGGTTAAATGCCAGTGAGTCCCCCCATGTGCCTCTGAGCAGCACAGCGACGCACTGGAAGATCGGAAGGAGTCGGCGGCTCCACCATAACCCGAGTCGAGCGTCAAATCCTCCAGGGTCCTCGCCACTGACTTGCTACTCCTTGCCATAACTGCACTTCATACTGTAAAAGAGGGCTTGGGAAGGTGGAATGAAATATTCAAGTTCTTATACACGCGTCTTGCACGAGCTCTTCTCACAAATGATGATTCTGTTTTTTTGGGAAAGGTCGTCCAAGGGTGTCGTATAAAGTTAAAGAGTAGTATCTCACTCCAGTGCATCGGCAGACACACAGTGCTGTACCAGCGCAGTGCCTGACAGAAGGAGGCGGGGCCGGGGAGACCCAAGAACAGCTGTCAGCCAATGGACTCTCGGGATGAAGCACAAAGAGTTTTAATTGGACCGCTTGAGAGGATCAATACAAAATCTATGATATGGCCCATGAAAAGGCTTATATATAATTTAAAAAAAATGTAAACAGTGAGCACAATGCTTGTGTAATTGTACATGGCCTACATTGGTGAAGTTTCTCACAACTTTGGAATTGCATAAATGCAGAAATCCTGTCATGTAAAAGTAGCCTAGAATGTAGAATTGCATTAAATAATAAATCATATAATATATATTACAGTAGCCTAGAATGAGCTGCTTTTAAACACATTATGTTTAGGGGACAGATCCTCCAGAGGATTAGGCTTTTCAGGTATTTTCTGAGGACCAATGTCTGAAGGTAACATGACTCAAGACCATTAATAATAGATCGCATGCATAATGTATCCTTCTTCGTTCCTCTGGAGGGGAACTCGCTGAAAAGATCGGAACTACTTCCAAGGTCATTTGCTGGCAGGGTCATTTTGTTGTTTTCCCCCCAGAAACCCATGTATAAGGTCTGGCTCTGTGGAATCTCCATAAACCCCAGTCCACCTTAAATGAATGCCATGGTGATTGCATGTACAAGCACAATTTTAAAGATGGTATAGCAATATTTGCAAGGTATCTGGTTTCAGTTAAATGTACTGGAAGTAACTGCAGTCATAACTGTAATACTGACAAAACCAGTTCAGTGCAAATGAGTGTAAATTGTCTAGGGGGTGGAAATAATCTTAGTTTACACCATGAAGTGGAGATTTCTCCCTGATTTGGGGGACTCTGGCTGCTTTACAGCTGAGCTGCAGTGAGGCTGTATAGCTTCTGCATTTGAAATCCGGTTGGATGGTTCTCTGGAGCAACAGTGAACTCTGGTGTTGTGCAGACAAACTTCAGTTTATTTGTCAGGAGCAAAGTGGACAACAAATTAATCTATTCTTTACTGGGGATAGATGTCTATCACAGAAATAATCTGACACGTCACAGTAGGAAACATGTGTTAATAATAAAAAAGAACGATAAATTCAATTTCAGTTTCAGGGTTTCAAGGTTATCATGGTTTACAGCACAAAGCCATTTATTATATAATGTAATTAGCAACACCTGGGCTTTTCCTGCTATTACAAGTCAACATGTTAAAGGTCCCATGGCTTGAAAATTTGACTTCATGAGGTCTTTATTTTAACATTAATATGAGTTCAGCCTGCCTAGGGCCCCCAAGTGGCTAGAAATGATGATAGATGTAAACCGAGCCCTGGGTATCCTGCTCTGCCTTTGACAAAATTAAAGCTCAGATGGGCCGATCTGGAATCTTGTCCCTTATGAGGTCATAAGGGGCAAGGTTACTTCCCCTTTCTCTGCTTTGACCGCCCAGAGAATTTGGCTCGCCCTTAAAAGAGAGACATCATGGCTTTCAAACGAGCAAGGTCAAGGCCACACCCCCAGCCTCAACTTTGCCCCCCCCCCTCCTCAAAAGCTAATGACTCAGAAATGGCGCTTACTAAGAAAAGATCATTGGCACTGGATCTAGTGGCTGTAATTCTGCACCAAGGCTAAATTTTGGGAGAGAGACTTCAGATATGGTATTAGGGGACCACCAAGGTCTACATAAAAGAGACTTGAGATACAGTATTAGGGGACCAGTAAGGTCTATATAAAAGAGACTTCAAATACAGTATTAGGGGACCACTAAGGTCTGTAAAAAAGAGACTTCAGATACAGTATTAGGGGACCACTAAGGTCTTTATAAAAGAGACTTCAGATACAGTATTGGGGGACCACTAAGGTCTATATAAAAGAGACTCCAGATACAGTATTGGGGGACCACTAAGGCCTACATAAAAGAGACTTCAGATACAGTATTAGGGACCACTAAGGTCTATGTAAAAGAGACTTCAGATACAGTATTAGGGGACCACTAAGGTCTATATAAAAGAGACTTCAGATACAGTATTGGGGGACCACTAAGGTCTTTATAAAAGAGACTTCAGATACAGTATTAGGGGACCACTAAGGTCTTTATAAAAGAGACTTCAGATACAGTATTGGGGGACCACTAAGGTCTTTTTAAAAGCATCCAAAGAACTCCATGTCATGGGACCTTTAAACAGTACTGTTAATTCAAGCATGTGATGCATGTGACGTCCATTACATACACACGAAAAAACACACTGTTTAGACTCTGAAAGGACAACAAGGAAAAGGAGAAGCAAAACATAAATGTGAAAGAAAAACATGTTTTTCCAAAAGCAGCTTGTGGAGATTTTAAATCTTTAAGTAGGTTCTCTCTCTGCTCTGAATGTAAATGTGTAAAGAGAATACTCTCCTCACACAGTATTGGAAGGTCTACTGAAAGGTCTGCACAGCACAGAAGGCAGCAGGATTTCACAAACTGCCATGAGACTGGGCTGACACCACGCAACCGTAATCGATCTCTGATCACGAATAAGGCTTCCCATTGAAAGACATTATTTCAAAATCCGTAATCAGCACACAAAGTAACAACATTAACATGTTATTGGACAATAGGTGGAAGGGAAGTCTGTTTTTTTAAAGGGCTAATATTATTCTTTTTGGGAATTTTTCATTACCTTTATTGTGTTATATATGTTTTTTTGTGCATGTTACAGGTTAACAAAAAGGAAAAGCCCAAAGTCCCCCCCCCCAAACACTGTTCACCATCGGCTCCAAACACCTCTGTTGTAGTCCAGCCTTTACTCCAGAGACAAATGTGCGTCACTTTGTAACACACATGATTATGCTCGCCTAGCTGCTAGCACGCCCTCATACTCTGCTTCTGACTGGTTAGTAGTCCTTACCTAGGTACAGTGCATGTGCAACTCCCAACAAAGATGGGACAGAAGTTAGATGCCTCACTCTGTAGCTAAAACAGAGAGCTCAACACACAGGGTGAAAAGAGGAGCTGCAGCAATGTGTAGTACGGCAAAAATATGGTGTTTTAAAAAAAATTAAACCATGTAAACCTATCCTGGTACAATTATGATCTTGAAGATGAACATAATATGCACATTAACTATCATTATTTAAATGAAAAAAACTACATAAAAAAGAGAGAGACGGGGCTTTATAACAGTCATGAATTCTTTCTCCAGGTTCAGAGACAGACCAATGTATTAATCATGTTGATTTGTCTAAGTAACCTCATTAATTGCTCTATGACAGCTCTTTCCTTGAAGGGACAAAAGGCTGATGTTGGGCACTAAAGAAGTTTGGAGAATCAATTCTTGTCAAATGAACGTAGCTAAATTGGGTTATAAAACTCACATTGAAGGACTTTTATAGTTCTAAAGGATAATTAAATATCACAGCTTCACGCTCCATGTCAATGTTAGGTGCAAATTAGCCTTTCCGGCCGAGGGACTGCTTTCATCCAACTTGATTTAGAAGGAGCAGCATGCCCAAGGGAGCTGAACTCAGAATGAAGTATTTAAAAAGAAATATGATTTTGTGCCAAAAGCCTTTTTCTACTTACATCTCGCAGGAGCTCGAGCATGGTAGACATCAGAGTGGCTACCTGCTAAACATCAGCATGTCATTGTGAGCAAGTTGGTATGCTGATATTCTTAAAATTTAGCTTTAAAAGTATGCTGTACAGCCACACTGTGCTGCTAGCATGACTGTAGACTCCTGTTTTAAGATTACATAATATTCTGCTGCACGTAATTCATAATACATTCATAATAATTCATACATGGCTAACCACACACACAATCTTATACAGTAATACTGTAATGCTAATGGTTTCGTCATTCAATTTAGGACTGACTGTTGGACGGTATATACAAACTGTGACTGCAAAGAAAATCTATTTTAAGAAAGACAACTCATTACTCTTCAAAGTTAGGAAACACAAATGAATGGAAAATTAATGAATGAAAATAGGGGGAAATGTTATGTGATGAATAGGATTCCGAGGCCTTTCAAGAAAAGCCTGGTTAGGTATGCCATCTAGTGTCCATTTGCAAAGCCACATGCAATTGAATAAGTAACTCAACGCAGCCTATTTCAAAAAGTAGTTCATGGTGAATCTGGCAACCAAGTCCTTTGCCATGAACACTCGAAATAAATAGAACTTACTAGAATTCTATGAGGAGAGTGTGAACTATGCATTAAATGGGCTTTTAGAAAAAGTAAAGAGGTCAAGAAATGTAGAGTGTATATTATTGAGAAGTTAGGAGAAGGTGGGGAATTGAAAATGCAGACATTTTGCAGATCTACTGTAGTGTTGTGATCCATCACCCCTCCTATCTTCTATCATGAGATGGCACTTTGATTATGTGTTGGAAAGTCAGGGTGTTTTCCATTACATGTAATTTAGTTGACACTTTTATCCAAAGTGACTTACAATTGCTATATATGTCAGCTGTTGCACGCCTCTGGCGCAACTAGGGGTTAAGTGGGAATCAAACTCAGGGACATATTGGTTGGTGTATTGCAGTGGGAATCAAACTCGCATCTCCCAAACAAAAGGCATGTGGCATATGCACCGCGCCATCACTACCCCATTCATGGGTATGTCCCAAGAAACAGTGTGCTGTGGGTTCATCTCCTATAATTTACTCTGGAAGTGTCCAGTAATTTGGCCAGTAGTGGTTTCTGATGCCGCTGAAAAGACACTACAGACTTTACTGCCTTGCTATTAACTGTTAGACCTTGTTTTCTGAATCACTGAACAGGCTGTTTCAAGCCAAGCTGATCTGTTTTCTCACTGATCTATTCTAGATGAACAGAAACGATCATGTGCAACATTGCTTTGAGCAAGTTAGAAGCCTACCGGTAGACTTACTTACTGTAACTGTAGATATATTGTATAGCTCCCCAGGCATTTGTCTGTGGATGTAATCTTTGATGACATCCTGCTTTAGGGTGATACAGTGTGTTCCTTTCATTTCAGCACAGACCGTTCCTCTTTCCTTTTACAGTGGTATTTTTGTATATATAAAACAGAAGGAATAGATTAGACCATTTTCACAAAAATATTTGTATTAGCTCACCCGTTTAGAATATTTTTCAAACATTTTGATTAGCCTAATTTCACTGAGTGTAGTTAAAATCAAGTAGAGATAAATGTGGGTAAAATGGTACAATGATGTTTAAAGGTTAAGTCCAGTACTTTAGAAGTCACTTTCACTGTCCTGCTTAGCTTTTGTTTTCTTCATTAGCAAAAATGTATCATATGCAATGAACAGCAGGAGGCGTAGGCTATTTTTATCTCTAGAGAGTCCAGAGACAAATCATGAAACAGCAACCCCTGGGATTGTACTGGTCTGGACAAGAAAATAGACCAATGAACCTTGTTTCTCTAAATCCAACTTATGGAATTTATAAATGTTTTAGGTTATCTTTGCTCTGAAACAGTTACAGCCAGAGCCGTCTCTCTAAACGGCTCTGGTTAGGCTACAGTGTGTGCATTATGTCCCTGTACAATACATTGAGTAGGCCTACATAGCATATATACTGTATAATGGCTTGAGAAACTTTATACACCCATGCTAAAGTTGATTAAAAAGAAGAATAAAAAAACATCTTTTAGAAATTGATTTTAATGCCTCAATTCAAAATATTTCGGAAAATCCAACCTTTAAGGACACCAATTTTCTTTGTGACTAAATATTGTATTGTAAATAAATAAATATTCTTCCTTAAAATACAGGGGGCATAAGTATAAATTACAAACTTTTATGTTAAATTCCCATAGAGGCAGGCACTTTTATTTTTAAAGGCCAGTTATTTCATGGATCTAGGATACTATGCATCCTGATAAAGTTCCCGTGGCCTTTGGAATTGAAATACCCCCCATCATCACATACCCTTTGCCATACATAAAGATAGGCATGGTTTTATTTCAGTTAGCTTAATAGCTGGTTTGATTTGCATTGAGAGATGGTCTTATGGAAAGTACCCCATGCTAATCGTACGTATGGTGAAGGAATTTTATTTCCAAAGGCCAAGGGAACTTTATCAGTGTGCATAGTATCCTGATCCATGAAATAACTGGCCTTTAAAAATCTGCCTGCTTCTATGGGAATTTAACATAGGGGTGTGTATACTTATACCCCCTGTATTTTAAGGAAGAACATACATATATATATATATATATATATATATATATATATATATATATATATATATATATACCTCTAATGTCTGCAGTGAGTCTCTGACAGACCATAATACTATATATGCAGTATACTGTATATAAAAATATAAGCCCATTATGAAAACGTGACAGAGAAACCATTGCACAACGGTTGGTTTTGGCCAATCACAGCGCTCCATTCCTCCCTCTGGGTGGAGGTGTGTCTTGCTCGTGCGTGTCAGACGTGTTTACCACATAGCTATACATCTATGTAGTTTACCAGGCGTTACAATTTACATACAATATGTAACATGTTAGTGAGGTTAGGTGTGCGTTAACTTTGTGTAGGCTATCGTTACATGTGGTTGAAACAAACCGGAAATATGCTGTGAGACAGTAGCTTGTGTTACCAAGGCTACCACGCTTCATTTACAACAATTTATACGTCCTTGCTGGCCTCCCCGGTACGTATTTTGTTAAATGTGTTTACTTCATCGCTGGTGGCATACCAACCAAGACAAGAATTGTGCCGTTTTTCTCGCGTAGACCTGCTGTGGGTACCTGGCTGCTGTCACACATGCCGCCGCTGGTTAGAAGACTCAACTCCGTGGATACATTTATGGAGCCATGTTTATCCACCGACCACGTTAAAAGCCTCTTCGTTCTTGGTGTGAATGGACATATTTGACTATTTTGTTAACAGAACAACGTCAGAGGGCTTCTGTCTGTTGTTTTTAAGAACCTCCTGGCATTTTTCTAACCTCCGCTGGGGATAATAAGGAAGACAGGCGACATGGTGGTCAACACCATCCACTGGTTTAGGAAGGGACTGCGGCTGCACCACAACCCGTCTCTACGGGACTCTATCCCGGATGCGGACACCCTGCGCTGTGTTTACATCTGGTTAGCAGGGTCCTCCAATGTGGGCATCAACAGATGGAGGTAACTTAAGAATTTAACTATTATTAGTAATTATTATGATTATTAACCACCTCAGTGCCTGTCCAAATGTGCTATATTTTTGCAGGGTATCTGCTACCCAGCTAATAATTTTTGGTTCCCACTTTCTGGGAACGTTAGTTTTTGGTTACATTGAACGTTCTCAGAACGTTACTCTAACGTTCCCGTAACGGTGCAACCTGTAGCTAACATTCCCCTAACGTTGCAACCTTTAGCTAACGGTCCCCTAACGTTATCCTAACGTTGCAACCTTTAGAGAACGTTCTCCTAACGTTATCCTAACGTTGCAGCCTTTAGAGAACGTTCCCCTAACGTTATCCTAACGTTGCAACCTTTAGAGAACGTTCCCATAACGTTCTTTTTTCTCTTTTGACCATGATACCAATTGTATTATTAGGCTACTTTAAACTGTCTGGGCATTAACTGGAATTAATGAACAGGCAAACTTGATGGGATTTAAAACTTTAGTATACAATATAAAAAAATTACAAAAATATATATAGAAAATAATCAGAATCAGTTTTATTGGCAATATAGACACATAATAGTGCAAATGTAGTGTGCAAGATACACATTGGAATGATCAAGTGTAGGCTACTGTGTTTGTGTGTGTTTTGCTTAAAAGTACAATATGCTACATTATTGTTGTATATTTCCTAAATAGCCTACTGTAATATAAAAAGGGTGAAACTGATGTGAAACATGTCACATCTTTTAAATCACGTTTCCTATGTTAATGATGACAACAGAACATGGTACAGTAACATCAAAACATTAAATATCAATCATATTTGCCCTGGTCCTTCCCATGAGAAACTTGATCATTGTAACTTGTAGTTTCAAGTGATGGAAATTAAACTGAGTGCAACAAATGTCTATGTAACAATGAGTTACACTTCATTCAAAATGGACCAGCTGTGTCCTGTCTTTCTGTGTGGAGCTGTACTTCCCAACCACGGTCCAAATCCATACACAGGTGAAGTGAACCTACACATGTAGGTGTGGTGGTGAGTGTCAATGGTTGTCTGTCTATGTTATAGAATATACTTCTTTTACTATATTTTTAACTTTGTATCATTTAATTCTGGCCCACTGTGTTTTTTAAGTTTTGTCTACGTTGTCTGGCTTCGGCCACCATCCCTATTAAACACTAACACTTAATTTGGATGTCACCACATTGCAGTTAGCCAGCACTGACACTCACCCAGAACCACACTTTTCAAAATGAGCCCTTTGAATGCAGGTTTTTGGTTGGCCCCACTCCAATTAAAGAGTCTCACCAGCACCATGTTCATTTCTCTTTTCAGGACCGGCACCCTAAAAAAAAAAAAATAGTTCCCCTTTAACATTCAGTACATCAACATTTTAAAACAAAACATCAAATGGGGCACCAAGTATGATCATGTCAACAATGAATCACATAGGCTAACACAAAACGCAAAGTCAGAAATCAGGTGAAAAAGCTTCCTAAGTGGTAATCAGTGGCATAAGTAACGAGCCACAACAATCTCTAAAAATTACACTTCATCTATCGCAACACAACTATTAAGCCTAATGTAAATGTTTACTTCACCTAGAAAATTCTCAAAAGGGAACCCAGATATCATATCAATACATCCATGTCTCTTAACATCATCGCTCAAAGGAACAAGGCCATGCAAATTGTACACCAGAAAGCCCACTCACCATAAAGTCTGCCAAAATGTTCAACAAATGACACAAGTAGTGTCTTTGCACAGTCACATATCCCTATAGATTATATCTACTTGCGTACCGCAGTTCCCACAAACGATTTTTACTATTCTTCACTATTTTTCTCCACAGAGTAACGCACAGCAAGTTTTCACAGAGTACATAAAGAGAAGTGCAAACAGAGCAATGTTTACTAATGGGCTGGTCCCTGAAATTAACCTGTAATCAAATCTAAATAGTTTAACAAACCTTTCAATAGACATTCAGACTGTAGTTAATCATTTTTCTTTATTTGGAAAGAAGTGTAACTGCTTGAATTGCCGCACATGCTAAGCAACAGTCTGAAGCACTGACCCTTGCTAAAGCAAGAGTTGTATATCCTAGCATCTTAATCTTTAATCTTAACGTATCTCCCATATAAATCCAATATCCATGTGACACACACACCTTTGTTATCCAGGAGTGGTGGTGTAAAACCCCAAGTATTTCTTTTAGATCATCTGATCTGCATCTATAATCAGTGGCCTCATGATTGCATATAGCGTAACCGTGGTCTCTGGTGGGAGATCCTCTCAGCTGGATAATCCATTCATTGATCCGTCTGTTTGGTTCCAGGTTTTTGTTGCAGTGCTTAGAGGACTTGGAAACCAGCCTGCGCAAACTCAACTCCCGCTTGTTTGTCATCAGAGGCCAGCCTACAGAAATCTTCCCTCGGATGTTTAAGGTGTGAGCAAGGGAATAGAATAGCAGTATTATACTTAACTTTGCTATGAAATAAACTAACTTTTTAAATACATTTAACACAATGTTAAATCTCATTTAACAGTGGCTGGAAAAAAAAAAACAAGATTTTGATATTTTAGTTATTTGTTCACACATCATCATCAAAAATTATAATAGACTCAACATAGACACATACCACAAAATACAGACGTTCCCAGTAAATATAGAACACTTAAATATTCAACAATCATATGTGATATGCAATATTTCCTGCAGACCATTCTTTAAGATGGAGACAGAATGCGACAATTCCATCATTTGCAGAGGCACGCTATGGCCTGCTTCCTCACCAGGGGGGACCTCTGGGTCAGCTGGGAGGAAGGCATGAAGGTAAGACAAGAGAAAACAGGCATTGAGTAGCTAAGTACATAAGGTGCACACTTTCCATCTTTTGCTACAATTTATCATGTCATTACAAAGAAGCGTAAAAAGTTAAAAGAAGAAGTTACCCAGCTGGTTTCTCGCCATGATCCAAATGACCACCATGCATTGTCTCAACTGTCCACTGTCTGTGTCTCGAACAGGTGTTTGAAGAGTTGCTTATAGATGCGGACTGGAGTGTAAATGCTGGCAGCTGGATGTGGTTTTCTTGCAATTCCTTTTTCAAGCAGTTTTTCCACTGCTACTGCCCTGTGGGATTTGGACAACGCACAGACCCCAACGGGGACTACATACGGTCAGCCAGTACTTTCATCTGAATCACATGAATATAAAAGCCCTGGCCTTTCAAATACAATCATGACAAACAAGGATATAGTTTAATAAACAGTGCCAATATTAATTGAAAAACTGAGCTTTCACCGTCAGTATAAATGTTGTATATAGTATAGTAGTATAGTATAGCATAATGTTACTGCTAACTTCAAACTCAACGCCACATGCTCTCTTTCTTTTGTCGCACACTCATTCATTTTACGCACACAACCTACACACCTACGAGTTATTCCTTAAAGGAGTTCGCTACTTGAAGAAAACATTTTTGTTTTAAAAAAAGCTTTAAAAACTTATTTAAAAAAACCTGCCCTAATACAGCATCTCCGTATCACTTAAATAGAAAACGGAGCGTCTGTACCTCCTTACCATACCTACGGGTTTTCCTGGTATTCCTTAATACCTTAATACCACCCAAGCCTAACATGTTCCACCCATCTTTTATCCTCAACGCCCGTCTTCATTCTTTTCTTCCTCTGCTCCCAGGCGTTATTTACCCATATTGAGGGGCTTTCCAGCCAAATACATCTATGATCCTTGGAATGCCCCAGGGGAAGACCAGAAGGCAGCCAAGTGTATCATAGGAGTCCACTACCCCGGGCCCACGGTGAACCATACTGAGGCCAGCCGCATCAACATAGAGCAAAAAGCAAATTTACAGAGGACTGGGTAGGGACATGACCCAGATATCGATTACCTCAAACTCGCACTCTCATGCCATCATTTTTATGTCTTTCTAAATATTTGGAATGCTACCTTTTATTTATGGCGTAACATTTTTAGCCCTGCTTTTTTTGTAGCAACTATACAAGCACCAGAAATGGCCGGCACATGTAGAAACACTTTGATAAGCCCAGAAGTAATGAACCAATGTTTCTTTATCATGTTGTGTTTTGGGTCATTTAAAATGCTTTGGTCCCTTTGCAGGCCTGCTGGTAACAGTACCGGCCAATCCCACAAACAGTGCATGTAGCTCTCTTCACAACAACACAGACACAGGTTGGTTCTTTGAAACGGGCATTTATTGCTTTGCTGTTCTGTCCTTAATGCATCCACGTCACGCCGTGAGAACCATATATGAATGAACATAGTAAGCGCGTCAAATAAATTGTACATTACCAAAGAAGAAAAAAGTACAAATTGCGCTTGACATAGAAACTTTAAAAAAAACGGGTCAAATTTGACCTAAGGACAACATGAGGGTTAACTTATAAATGTGGGATTTCTTTTACCATTTAATTATGAAAATAATCAATAAAATGTTTTAGTCTGAATAGATGAAAGAATCAATAAAATGTTTAAGTCTCAATAGATGTGACTGTGATTTTGGAATTGGCGGGTAACGCTGTTAATCTACCTGCCACGAGAATTGCATGATTCAGACGCGTAACTATCGGTAAGCAATGCATGCTGTGATGTTATTTCACTATAAAGTCGCTGAAAGTTGCTGCTGTTTCAATCCTGTTGGCTCGCTGCAGTGGGCCGGGCTGCTGCTCCGTTCCCCCTGCGACTGATGCGCACACACACATAAACACAAACAAACACACACGGTGGATGCAGAGGATACCACAAATGAGATGTAGAGGATGACTTAAATTGAGGACAGATACATTACAGATACCGTATGAATGTGCCCCAGCCCAGGACAGGAAATTATGTCTTTACGCTGGATTATTATGCTGGTGTATCAAGGCGGGCCTCCCCTGCTACAGCACGTGATGACGATGCAATGTCCACAGGTGGGCTACCGTGAATAGGACAGGATAGGATCACAGGATAGGAGACACAGCCATTCTGTTTTTTCACCTTTGAAAACCAAAAACAAACAGGTAAAAAGGGACTGTGGCAGGTTGTCACAAAAGTTCTGAAAAAGCCTCTGGTAACGTAACTACCTTGTTTCGAAGTGAACAGATCTAGTGTGTGTTTGTTTTTTTAATCAAGTGTAGTGCCACTGACTTGTAGCTACATCACACCGTGCTCTTTGCACTAGGATGAGCTTCTACAACCCTGGCAAGCTCGCTTCTTGGTAGAAGTCCCTTGAATTCTCTGCCATACCTCTGGAGTCTAGCAACAGATCTAACTGCTGTGGACCAGTCAGAAAAAACAATGAAGCGATTTGCTATTGAGTTGACTTCTTTAGTCTTAGGCATGAACATGGGCTTTGCAAAGCTCAGGGTCGGTACCTTAGAGCTTAGAGCTAGACTCTTTCAGCTGAAATGCACTCAGTCCTTTTGAAGCGTAGTCGGCTGGATTGTCATCTGCAGTGTGATCTGCAAAATCAGATCCAAGGACTTGTATCATGTCCAATGGATTGTTCTCTTTGACTTGAGTTTGGCGCACACAGTGTACTTCTTTCAGCTCACCGGATGCATGTCACTTATCGCACTATGATTCTGCGACTTGTTACTATTGCGTTGCCGTAGTCACTTGCTGCGTTCGAGCAGCCGACAATGCTCTAGCCGAGATCAGTTTGCTGTGCACATTGAAGATTTTCTTCACCATACAGGATCTCTCTTGGAAAAAGGGCTTGATGATAGTTTTATAGCCTCAGCAGACCTACTTCACAGTCCAGTGGTGCTGGAATCTTGTCTGCAAATTGCTTCATATGAGGCCATTATTTGGATTGTCCAATCTGTCCGATCTGTCTGCACTGTGTGTGAAAAGTGGTGGTAATGAAAGTAATAACTTCATAGGTAAATTCACGTCACTGTTAAATGTATTGCAGTGTTTTCATATCCAATTAATCAAACAAAATGTGAATTGATGCCAAGTGAATTTGAAATAATCTGTTGACGCGTGTTCTGTACTTCACGTTTTAACACAGAAAGAGGACACTCCACGCAGAAGCCGTGAATAGGCTTCAACCCTGGAGAACAAGCAAATAGTGGGAAAAAGGCGGAATATCAAGGGTCCCTCCGGCAGCCTGGATCAGATGGATAGCAGTCTCTCCTGCAGTGCTGTCAGCTGACACACAGGAACATGAAACTAACAATACATAACATGCATGGTCTCAAGATAAGAGACATCACACATCTCAGGAATTTAGAGGAAACCTGTAAAATTCAGAGCGTAATGAAACAAAAGTTGTGAGCCAATTATTGTCTTCCTCTACATTATGTCACTGTAAATTCTTGAAACCACTAATCATAATTACCCTATTTTCCCCTCAACAGCCACATCAGTCAGACCAGGTGATCATTTGGGTGAAACTGTGTCATTCAGCCGATTATTAAATCAGCCAAATGTTTATCAAGGCATCAGTTCTCGTAGATAGTGAGCTAAACATTTTGCTAATGCATAGGCTTCAGTATTTCAAATCTCAAACTCTGGT
This sequence comes from Etheostoma spectabile, assembly GCF_008692095.1. NCBI lineage: Eukaryota > Metazoa > Chordata > Actinopteri > Perciformes > Percidae > Etheostoma > Etheostoma spectabile. Next base: position 36,352,806 of record NC_045740.1, on the reverse strand, counting down.
TCCGATCTGAGTGATAGGATCTTATGACACAATCCAGAGACTGTGGAAGATTGGTTGTCTACAGCTGAAACCCTCAACCACTGTGGCACACTGACATATGATGACCTGGATAACATACTGTTGTATTTTTTCTTAAAAACAATCATCCAAATATTGCATATTTTATATTTTAAGTCACACTGTCAGGATTTCTTTTCAAATATTTAGTACATAACATTCTGATGTGCAGTAGTAATTAATATTAGAAGCAAGACTATCAGGTTTGATAATGAAGCAGGCCTCACAAATGTCGTCATACATTAAATACATATTTGTTTTTATTTCCAACTTTTGTACATTTGGTTCTGTGGTTTCACAACTCCTATTTTAAATAATGTGTTACCAAAACTCAAAAAGTTCTAAGGGCTGTACCACAAAGCGAGATTAGTGGGTAAATGAGGTATTTTGAGTCTAAAGCCGGGGTTTTCCTTGTCACAAAGGTCTCTCTTTAAATCTGGCTAGATCCCCAGGGTAACTTATGATGCATGGCTAACCTGGTTCGGACCAGTTTTGGATTCAAATTTTGGCTTGAATTTGGCTAAAAAAGCTCTTTCACTGATCAACTCCTTTGGAAACAGCAGCACCGTACAGTCAATATTCAGTCTATGAGCGATTCAGTTTCTCAGAGGTAATACGTTATGAATACAAACTTGTTGATCTGTAATTTTAAATTATGACACTGAAAGCAACTGTGCATCAAAGTGTGCATTTTTCTGGAACCTATATCAGTTATGCAGAAAATCTGAGCAAGAACAGCGTTCCATTTTATTTGTAAGATTGATGTTGCTCTCACTGTTTGTAGTGTTCTCTGGTCACTTGCCCCTGCTGGTTTGAAAAGAGGCTTCTATAAATCATACAATAATAGTTTATATTATAATAATACCATTATTAACTAAGATTTTAACTTGCATATGAAATGTGGTAGTATTCCTTCAAATCACAATAACTATACCCCTTTTTATGTTTATATGCCTGGTCCTGATTTGGTGAATTCCATTTTACATAGTTATCATATTGCAGCTAATAAATGTAAATGTGCTGTATTTATATAGCGCTTTTCCAGTCTTAACAACTGCTCAAAGCGCTTTTACATCCACAGGATACATTCACCATTCACACACATTCACACACTGTGGCCGGGGCTGCCGTACAAGGTGCCACCTGCTCATCAGATAAACATTCATACACATTCACACTCCGATGCGCAGCACCGGGGGCAACTTGGGGTTCAGTGTCTTGCCCAAGGACACTTCGACAATGACGGATCGAACCACCAACCTTCCGATTGGCAGGCAACCGCTCTACCACTGAGCCACAGCCGCTCAATAGAAGACCATACACATAAGAAAAATGTATTAGTTTAATTTTATTTCACCTTTTATTTTTACAGCTACAGAAAGTTTCAGAACTGTAGAATCAGCAGATGTTACAGTAGAAATAAACAGTCAGCATTAAGTGTGCATTGAATGGTAAAAATAAATATATAAACACTTATAAACAAGGATTATTTTCTTCCAGCATTACTCTCTCGCCTGTTGACATATTGTTTGAATGCTGTGCTTTTAAGGGATTTGCAAAAAGAAAACTTGAACTCATGATCCCTCATGCAGCTTGTCCAGATGATATACACCTATCCACATGTAAACTACCTTTTTATAGGTTTTTTCTCGATTGTTTGTGAGATTGTTGGTGTTTAAAAAGCCTTTTGAGTGACTGTGACGGAAGGCTGTTAAACAATAAAACATGAGAAAGTCCAGGAGGTCGTACTACTCTTCACTGGCATTGTATATGAACTTTGAGCTAATAAATTTGAGATAGTGTGTTGAATATTACATCATTTTCCATAGGTTCCAAGTTAATTTTTAGGTAAAGCCTTAATCTATTTTAAGGCTTATCTGTTAATTACCAACATTGTTTGTATTCAATCCTTTCATTAACAATATACATAACATTCCACCCAGCCTTTAAAGGTTGTAAAAAGTGAGATTTCCATGTCTTTTTTTAGTACAAAGCCAGGTGACATGCTACATAAATACCGTGAATGTTTCAAAACGCTCAGTCCACAGAGAAAAATCCACAGCCCGTATTTAGAAACGAGCCGTCAGGTCTTTGGTACCATTGGGATTTCACACTTATAGGAAGGGCTGCTGCCAATCGTTGTGATTCCCCGACTGCAATGACAGAGTGGCAGATGTGGCCGACCCGTTGACAACCATTCAGAGCAGCAGACTGGGCTTTTTTTTGGGAGGGGGACCTTAAGAAGCAGGTGCTAAAACAAAGCGTTTCAGACAGAGGGTGAATACAGGTATATTCAGAAAAAAAATATAAGAAAAATAATGTGTTTTTTGAACATTAAACACATGAGGGCGTGTTCTAATAGAAACGCAAAATGCTAGTTTGAACCTGAAAATGAGCATAATATGGACCTTTAATAATTTAGACGGATCTGGTTGTATAACATATGTTTCTCCCTCCTGCAGCCTTTGTACATGCACATTAGGATCTACAGTACGGACGTGTCCAATAGCAGCTTCCGCCCGGTGGGCGGTGATAGTTGAGTTCAAGCCGCAATATGTTGTTCCCAGACCCGATGCGTTGCAGATCCCGATCCTGACGGAATAGTTTGACTGCGTGTCGGAGATGGACGATCGGGACCAGGTGCAGAAGAAGCCTGTTCGCATCATAGCAGCGGTCTGCAACGACATGGGGATCGGCAAAGACGGGCAGCTGCCCTGGAATTTACCGTAAGTATGAAACCATTTGTGATGACGTCACTTGACGCGATCTGCTGTAAACCCTCCTGTTGATCCCTTTAAAAAATGTCTATATCTGACATATGGGTTTCTTTTTAACCAAATTACCACAAAAAAAGGGATTGGATTCCATACAACGCTCTTTGCAAATACAATTGATCACTTTCATTCCTCTGATCTTAAATATTAATCCAAATAATTCATAATTGCTGCTTTTTTAACACAAATATTAGGTACAATTCCATAAAAATGAGGGTTATTGACCATGAATTCTAAAAAGTAGTGTAAAACTAGTGGTCGTAGGGTGGTGTTAGTGAAAAAAAAATGTCTGATAAAGGGACAAAAAATGTCAAATTGTTGTCTTTTTTTTGACCCAGGAGGACAACACAAGGGTTAAGACATGTAAACATGTCTGTCAACACAGACCTGTGTCTTGTGACCTGTGTGTGTTACAGTGGAGCAAGTAGTACTGCTGTTAGTGTAAAGTACTTGTGGAGCCTCATGGGGAGCGTGTACAATATAGTAAAATATATTGAAAACAATGTGTTTAAAAGTGTTATGTAACTATACATACAAGCAGCAGTATGTTTTTGCTGTCTGATTTTTTTTTATTTGTGACTCTTACAGATCTGAGTTCCAGTACTTTCTGAACACTGTCAAAAGGGTATCAAGACCAGGTATTCCTTAACATCAATATTTTATTATGACCACCTCATAGGGCTGGGTTTTTAATGCTGGAGCCAAAAGACCACCTGCATTTTAGAACTTATTCCAAAATTTAACATCTTTACTTTGGTAAATATTAAGAAGCAAAAACCGGACATTCCAGTTCATCCTTAAACAAGAGCCAGTTGAGGTGGTTTGGGCCCCCTGGGGGCCTCCCTAGGGAGGTGTTCCAGGCACATCCAGGTGGGAGGAGGCCTTAGCGAAGACCCAGGACTAGTTGGAGGGATTATATCTCCCACCTGCTCCTGGGAACGTCTCGGGATCCCCCAGTCAGAGCTGGTTTATGTGGCTCCGGAAAGGGAACTTTGGGGTCCTCTACTGGAGCTGCTGCCCCCGCGACCCGATACCGGATAAGCGGATGGAGATGGATGTAATATGTATCCATGTTCTCCCCTACTTGACAGTTTCCCCCCTTTGGTATGGGCGCAATTTATTTGGTAGTCGAAACTTTCCAGGTTTTGAAACCCAGTCCTGCAATATGTGCCACAAGACGTGAGGGCTGCAAAAGTTGAGATGTGGATTTTATTGTTAAATATTTTATTATTTATTTCAGGAAAGATGAACCTGATGGTCTGGGGCAAACTGTGCTGGTACTCCCTCCCAAAAACTATGTTACCAATGGCCAATATTCTGCATGTGGTGCTGAGCACGACACTGGAGTGAGTGCTGTCTCACACACAAACACCTGGATCAGATAGATATAAGAACATTGTGTAACAGGGAATAAGTTATAAGATGGAAGATGTAGATGTTATGACCATAGTCCAGGTTATGGATGAGTGTATGTATTATGTATGTATCAACAAGGGAAGGGAGATGGTTTATCCATTCAGAAACTAATTCTAGGTTTCCATAGTCAGTCCTTCTCCTCAGGCTAAGAGGGCATTTCTCCTCTCACAGCACAGTTCCAGATCACGCCCACTTCCTGTGTCAAGACTTTGAGAGTGCGGTCCGCCTGGCGGCACAGCCCCCCCTCGCTGACCTAGTTGAGACCATCTGGATTGTCGGTGGGACGCAGGTCTACAAGGTAAACCAGTCTGAGTATGTCATTGAAGATATGGCCGAGAGCACGGCTGGATTGACCAGTTAGGGCCCTGCACCTTTAGGATTTGTGTTTGTACATGGAGTTGGCTTCCCAGCATTAACAGCATTCCCAGCATTCCCAAAATTTTAAGCTCCACTCAACTTCAAATCAGTCAGCTCAGTCAGAATAATTAAACAGTTTTTCAAGGGTGTGTGTGGCCTTTATGAGACCATGTGATCCTGGTTGATTTCACTTTTAAAAAGATCTCACACCAGCAGGGTTGGTAAACAGGAAACTGTGAAAATATGCTGTGCCAAGTGGAGCCACAAATATTCAAAGTTGTCTTGTGCAGCTTAGATTCCTTTCTTCCTATGGCAGTGGTTTTTCTTTCACAATAAAAGCTCATTTATAAGTCATATTGGGCAGAATTGCATACACACGGAAAGCCAGGTTGTTAAAGCTTTAATGTTTAACTTTTTTTAAATTAATGAACCATAGGCCGAGTTTGACATTCGAGCCAAAAAACAACTCATTGTTGCTGCTCAGACCTGGCCTACCACTGGGGAAACAGCACGAGCACATGTGGACAAAACAAGCATCCTGAATAAAGCAATGTTGCAAATTAAATTAAATTGTAACAATTTAACAATTGGCCCTTATGAAATCCAATCGCAGCACGGCTGTCTTGGAACAAAAGACAGACGGTGGCGGAATAATTATTCCACTCAGTTTTGAAGCAATGCAATTACCCGTTTCAGCCACGGGGGTGGGGGGGCATTGCTTCCCGACCCCCCCTGCAAACTCTGCGTATGTAATCATGCGTCCGTAACATTCAAGCCATTGCCAATGTAGTCGATACGACCTTTGCGTGCAGAGAATCAAGATAATTACCTCTGCTGAAGAGTCCATCATGTTTGATCAATCCTCTGTGTCCTTCTTGGCTACTAGCAACTGCATGGACGAGGGGTGGGGGTGGTGCGTGATCACGTAAGGCTTGTACATGTGGACGCGCTGCCAGTTTTGTTGCCATTACTTAGAATTCCTCATTGGGGAGACAGAAGCTACGCACTATAGCTTTAAAACTGTTAATGTACTCTATATCCTTGAAGTTCCACTATCGGGATTGCTCCGGTACCGCAAGAAATTCCGCCAGATGCATGTATTTTCTGTTTCCTTCCGCTTTCTTTTTTTTTTGTGAACTTTATTTGTAGATTTACATAGAAGAAACAACATAGATACAACATATTGCCAACCCATCCCAACCCAACCACCAAGGGTCAAACAACAACAAAGAGGAAAAAAAAACAATTCAAATAAATAAAAGAGAAAAAGAGGTGGGTACACAAAATATAGTTACGCACAGTTCTTGAACCTCACTTCACACTGCTCAGACTGGGAACATTATGCAGCATCATACCACACATCATGTGAGGGCTACATTTTCAACAAATTCTATAAAGGGGGCCTAGGTTTTAGCGTATCTATCCCGTAAATTTTTCCGATTATATCTCAACTTCTCTAATGGCATCGCAAAGAGTACTTCTTTGACCCAGTGTCTAAACGAGGGAGGTTTCACAGAATTCTCTTCCGCTTTCTTTTTGTTGGAATCTTAAACTCGGTGGATTAATAAGAACTATTGTTGCCTGCTTCTAAGATCTCGGCTGGGTAAATTGAGACAGCTAGCTAGACTATCTGTCTAATCTGAGTTTTCTCTTTCAAGATTTTGCAGCGGCTCTGTGCGTATCTTAGCATCGCCCATGATGACTCTGATTGGTTTAAAGAAATGCCATTAAACCAGAGCATGTTTTCCTCCCATCCCCAAATGCAATGTAGAGTAGCCAGACCCTCCTTCATCGTGCTTTGGAGGAGGGTCTGGCAAAGCGAGAATGCTGTTAATGTGACGACAAGTTGTGTTTCTGTGCTTCTTGTTAATCATCAGGATGCGCTGAAGCACCCGTGGTGTGACTTGGTTTACCTGACAGACGTCATGGCAGACTTCGACTGTGACGTCTTCTTCCCCGAGTTTGACAGAGGACTCTTCAGAGAACAAGAAGGGTATGTGTTGATCTCATTCTCAGACCATTAGCGTGCACGTCGTCCGGACCTGGAGGCTGCAGGCCCCAAGTCTGAACCTGGCGGTGTTGACAGGTCAACGGTAAGCAGTTAAAAAAGAAGGATTTTTACATGCAAAGTTGTTTTTAAAAACTTAAGTAAGTGATTTTGTGACTTTGAATAGTAGCCCATATTACTACATGATGTTTGCTGATCCCTACCTTGCTTTTGGTATTGTCTTTTTTTCTGTCATTAGAGGCAATACATTACTGATTGTTATTGAAAAAGCCTGAGTATTTTTACCTGCTCTATGTCAGGATGTTTTCTTCCACAATAAAAGCTAATTTATTGTACTACTATTGTTTATATTATTCTATATAATATTGTATTTGACGTGATTTTGTCCTCACAAAACAATTTTCCTTTTGTGTCCAAACAAGATTTCCTGATGTACCGAGTGGAATTCAAGAGGAGAACGGCATTAAGTACAAGTTCCAAGTGTTCAAGAAAGAAATTGGTGATGCGGTGTGGACGGCTAATAGAGAAAATCAATAGATTGTCAGAAAACACTCAAATATATATACCTCATTCCTTGAAAACCTTTCAAGATTTATTGCCATGTTACCTTCTGGTCAGACAGTAGAAACATGCTGCCAAACCCACAGTGCGTCACTATATTTCTAAAAATCCAAGTATTGGTAACACTCTTTGTTATATAGTACTTTTATACTCTTTTATACTCTTTGTAATGGATGAAAAACTCGAAACGCAGACACTTTAACAGCAGTCTAGTTTGTCTATGCAAGTCTTTGTGTGTATTCACCCATCTTACATCACTGCTGCTTGGTACATTATTTACAATCTGTTCTGATATAAAATCTGCCACCCGCTGCTGTCACCTTGTCAGCGTTCCCATCTCGTCCTCCTCCTCAGATGCATTGCAGCTGCACAGAGAATATGCTTGTCAGTGAGTCAGTCGGCTGTCACTGTTGACGACAGCTCGTGGTCTGGGTACCACAACAGATCTGGTCCCCTCTAAGCTAATGGCAGATGCCAGTTTAGAAAGCAACAAATGAATTGTCCTACTATCAATCCTATAAGGACTGTCTTGTCATTCCGAAGGATAAGGGGACATTAATCAGCTTGTATTTTGTTGATTACAACTGAAAATACCTTTATTTTGAAGTTTTTCTGTGCAGTTTTTTGGTGGATAAGGGGGACATTAATCAGCTTGTATTTTGTTGATTACAACTGAAAATACCTTTATTTTGAAGTTTTTCTGTGCAGTTTTTTGGTGGATAAGGGGGACATTAATCAGCTTGTATTTTGTTGATTACAACTGAAAATACCTTTATTTTGAAGTTTTTACTGTGCAGTTTTTTGGTGGATAAGGGGGACATTAATCAGCTTGTATTTTGTTGATTACAACTGAAAATACCTTTTATTTTGAAGTTTTTACTGTGCAGTTTTTTGGTGTATTTCTGAGGTTTTTCATGAAAATAAATCACCGGTAATTGTTTAATTGAGAAACAACTGACAATTTGTGAATCTTGTTGGGTTTTTTTAATAAAAAGATCCTTATTTATCTTTTCAGGCTTGTTAAAGGACCTTGCAGAAAGTGAGTCTGTATGTCACTGTTTTAAATTGATTTAGCACCCAGGCTTTTAATGATGACATTGTTGTTCGAATATGAGTGATAGTGGGTTTATGTATTTACCTGTAAGTGTCTCTGTCTATTTGAAACCGTGCGGCTGCCACTTGCCAGGACATTCTTGTAAAAGAGATTTTTAATCGCGAAGAGTTTTTTTCATCATGGTTAAATAAAGGTTTGAATGAATGAAAAATCTGGTTTTATGTCATACGTTCTGCCACTAGATGGAGGCATATCAACAGAAAACGTTATGCTGCTTGGTACACACACACACACACACACACACACACACACACACACACACACACACACACACACACACACACACACACACAGTCACAGTGACTTTACTATGGAATAAATCAAGTTATATACAACAGTAGCAGTAAACAGTAAATGTAAAGAGATATATAACAAGAAGTAGATGTGCAAGGAGATCAGGGATTTTTAACAAAATAAATAATTTTACTTTAAAGGTCCCATGGCATTAACATTTCCCTTTATGAGGTTTTGTAACATTGACATGAGTCCCCCCAGCCTGCCTATGGCCCCCCAGTGGCTGGAAATGGCGATAGGTGTAAACCGAGCCCTGGGTATCCTGCTCAGCCTGAGAATGAGAATGAAAGCTTAGATGGGCCGATGTGGAATCCTGCCCCTTGTGATGTCATAAGGAGAAAGGTTTCCTCCCCTTTCTCTGCTTTGCCCGCCCAGAGAATTTATCTCACCCATGAGAGAGAGACATCATGGCTTCCAGCCTCCATCTTGCCCCAAAAGAGACTTCAGATACAGTATTAGGGGACCACTAAGGTCTATATAAAAGAGACTTCAGATACAATATTAGGGGACCACTAAGGTCTTTATAAAAGAGATTTCAGATACAGTATTAGGGGACCACTAAGGTCTATATAAAAGAGACTTTAGATACAGTATTAGGGACCACTAAGGTCTATATAAAAGAGACTTCAGATACAGTATTAGGGGACCACTAAGGTCTATATAAAAGAGACTTCAGATACAGTATTAGGGGACCACTAAGGTCTATATAAAAGAGATTTCAGATACAGTATTAGGGGACCACTAAGGTCTATATAAAAGAGACTTCAGATACAGTATTAGGGGACCACTAAGGTCTATATAAAAGAGACTTCAGATACAGCATTGGGGACCACTAGGGTCTGTATAAAAGCATCCAAAGAGCACCATGTCATGGGACCTTTAAACCCCTTTGTCAGTACTTAGTACTTTGATTAACATGCTGGAATCTTCTGGAAACTCTCAGAATAAGTTATGTTAACGGTTCAAGTGAAAAACACCTTTGTCTTTCTTCAGCTTCACCTTTTGTGGTTCAAGTGGTTCAAGTTTCTTGAGTTTTCTGGGTGTTTCCCATCACCACCCTGTTTTCCTTCAGATCAGATCTCAATCTGCTTAAAGTCTTCTGAGAACTAGACCAACAACTTTCACGTTCATCAGTGAAAAAGTGAACATAGAATTACTGACAGTGAGCCAACATGAACAATACCAGGGCTAAATGGAATTCAGCCATCGTTAATTGTATTGGTTAGTACTAAATCTAAAGAGGAACAGTATTCTGAGTCTGTCTGTCTGAGGAAAAGCGTTGCTTTAACCCTTTACCCAAAATGACATGACTGATTTCACACAACACTCTTTGGCAAGTACAAATCTCTACTTTCATTATTTTTGGGGCGTCTTATTCAATTTTTTGCATTTAAAAAACGCTTGTTTGGTTTTGAAAAGTATTTGGGAAAAATTGACATTTCCAATCTTGGATTACCCAAAAATCTATTCTATTAATTTTAGTCCCAAAAAATTTCCCTTTTTTGCTTTTTTTTTAACCAAACCTTTTCATTTTTTTTATATTTTGGGGTTTTTTGACCAAAACCCAAAATTAAAACTTAGTGTTACGTATTTTTGAAAACCTCAAAAAAAGTAAAACTTGAAAAAAAAGCTTTATAAGTTTTTAAAAAAGGTACATAAAAATCCATTTTTGTAATTTCCCTTTGGGTGAATTTATCCCGGGAATTTTAAAAACCCTAAAATGTAATAAAGGGTTTTAAAAAAAAAAGAATTGTACTTTTGTTTACATTTTGTTCTTTATTACAAATGCTATTTTTTATGTTGAAGTCAAAGGTCAAATGACCAGAGTTTAGCGAAGGCCACACCTGTTGCATCGTGGGTAAAAAGGTATACAGAGAGAGCCAACATGGCTGCAGAGGAGAAATGTACGGGCTCAAACTAAGATGTTGCACGATCCGAGAGGCGCACACGGTAATTGTGCTTTTGTATTTCAGCCTGGTTATATTTAATATTTGTAAATTCTTTGCATTTCTTGCCCTTTCTGTACTGTTGTGACGCTAACATTGTGGGGCCCGTCTAGTTAAGGAAGCGTGTTTAAGAGACTGAAAAATGACTGAAAGGAGAATATTTGTGACGGTTTGCAGGTAAATAAGGAACAAAATGCAGGTTGGCATGAGCAGGCAGGATGGATTTATTAAAAAACAATATACAAGAAAACACAAAGTCCAAACATCCAAGAGAAAATCCCCAAAAAATCAAAAATCCACAGGGTTCTGGGGGGGGGCATTTCGACAGGGAAACTGACAAGAGACAAGGGAAGCACAGACATTAAATACACAAGGTAATGAGAGGGCAGGGGAGCAGGCGGAAAACATCAGGTAATCACATCGAGGGAAGACACAGGAAGTAAAACTAAAGACAGGACAAGACAAAAAGCAGACTTCAAAATAAAACAGAAAACAGAACATGCACAGACTCAGGGGAACACAGGACAGGACAAAAAAAAAAAAGAAGAAAAAAAAAAGAATCTAAAGCAAAAACCCCAAAGCACAACAATTTTTGACTCATTGTATTTCATGTGTTTATTTTCTTTGTAGTTTTCACGGTGTCTATGATGGAAATGTAGAAACACATGTTCAAAGGACATCTGTATGATGTGTGGCCGTATTCAATTGAACCAGTGGAATTACAAATAGGATTATAAAATATGGCATGAACTGGATGGAGTAACAGTGATATGATCCCAACAGACTGCAGCTCACCACCAGCAAAAATACCACTAGTGACAGATGAGCGTGTTTCAAAGTTAGGGTTAGTCATAGTGAATCTCAAATGCAATGTTTAAACATGATCTAGTCCCATTAAATGAATTTAAGGCCATGTTAAAATGCCATGGAATTCAAAAATGCAACTGCCACATGCGACCTGTTCCTTTCCTCTATGTGTGATTTTGACTCTGTTGTTTTTCTATTTTTATTTAAATTGTGTGTCTTTAAAACGTGCTGTCTTGGCCAGGTCTCCCTCGGAAAAGAGATTTCAATCTCAAGGGACTTCCTTGTTAAATAAAGGTTAAATAAAAATTTAAAAAAAAACTAGAACTTTGTTGAGGCTATCGTCCCAAGGTCCCAAGTCCAGGCATTGAGTCTCTTTGGCTGGTGTTTATCCAAGGAAAAGAAACAAAATGGAATATTTCGGTAGCAAGGAAAAGAAAAAGAAAAAATTCCCCTACATTAGCTTTTTTTTAAAGAATCTAAATAGAAATCTAACTCCCATTGACTTTGGATAAGGAATATTTACTGCAGCAGTGGTCGTGCAAGCTGTGGCGTTAGCTGGAAATCATAGCTTTTATTGCAGGTGTCATCTGTTTCTGGTGAGATATGACCCATAAAAGCAATTTGTTAAGCGCGGCTAATATCAACCCCTGTCATGTTTGAAATGAAAAAGGACAATTTAGACTCTCTCTTATTAACCCCCCTGGCTTGTCTGTGTAATTCAAAAACACAGCGCGTGTTGTTACAGCAACAGAGGACAAGAGGACAGTGGGTAAGAACATAGAGGTGACTTTATATGAGTCACCTTTATTACCCACCGTCCTCTTTGCATTCATACATCGGGGGAATTATCTCCTCTGTCTCACCTCGAATACATCCTGATCAACTCCTCCTATGCATGGCTTAGCACAACTGAAAGAGCATGCAAAATGATGGATTTACAAAAAAAATGCCACTGACGTCTGTGTAAAATTAGAAACCTTTTCTGTGCATCAGCTGCGGTGCATTCGAGGTACTCGCGTAGCCCCTTCAGGGGTTCCATGTTTGGTCAAAAAAAAAAAAAAAACTTGAGTCAAGCATCCATCTGTCGAGCTCCAATTCATTACCAGATGCACTCACTTTCGCATAATATGCCCAGTGGCTATAGCCATGACTACGGAGCCATGCCGAGTGATGCAGTGGGGCTGATGGGCAGTGGAAGTTGTCCTCCTCCTCCTCCTCCTCCTCTTCCTCCTCTTCCTCCCTCCGGACACATGAGTCCTCTCTCTCTTTGTTGTAACCCCCATCGTCCACATTAGGATCCTCGAGGCATAAAGTCATGGCTTCATTAGCTGTGGAGCTCTCTCCCATTAAAGGCACTCTGACGCATGTTTCAAGGGCTTTTGCTGGCTTTGAAACATTAAGACACATTCTTTTTCTTTTTTTTAAGATTATTTGTTGGGCATTTTTAGGCCTTTATTTGACAAGACAGCTGAAGACATGTAAGGGAGAGACGGGGGGGGTATTTTAGAATGCCCTATCTTGGATAGACAATGCTCAGGCAGTTTGCGTATTGATTTTACGGCCTACACTAAAATAAATGAGGGCATTAACCGAAAAGTCTTTTTTACCTCCAAATGACACACAGACAGGATAACCTTATCGATAGAACCAAGCATAATGGAAAATCTATTTTGCATAAATGAACTCAATGCAGAGTGCGTTCAAATAAACCACTTCCAAATCAAAGCAACTTCATTTCCCTTTTCATTTTTATCCCATCCCATTTGAATTCATTTGAAATTATAATGATGTTTCAGTGGTGAAATGGCATATAAAACAGTGTGTCTCCATCTGTAAAGTAACAATACAAATCCGAGACACAGTTAGATTTCCCCCCCCCCCCCAAGGGCAACAGTTGTGCTGCCAAGAACATTGTGTGAAAATGAGACACTTGCACAGGCTGTTAATAAAAATGCTTTAAAAAGCCTTGTTTGTCTTCACTTCCACTCGGTAGTTCATTTGATATTTGAAGTCAGCACGTCTGTCATTACCCAGTTATGTCATGCAGCGTTTTATGTGAAGTTATTGTAATGAGGTAACTTGTGAATAAGCAGTGATAAATTAGTTATTTTGGCTTGCATTTGTCTGAATTTTTTATATCAGTCTTGGAAGTCGTTCCCATAACCATCCTCATGTCTTACATCATGATTTCACACCTGCAGTAAAAGTGTACTGCTTTTTATGAAATTTTATGAAATGCTTGAAATGAGTGCGCCCTTAAGACCCTTTAACCTTTTTGTTGTCTTCCCATCAACACTTTTGTTTTTTTGTGTTTTTATTGATTTTTTAAAACTTTTTCTTACATTTTTGTTCCTTTTTTCCAACACTTTTGACGCTTTTTTTTCAATGTTTGTCACTTTTGACATTTTCAACACCACGTAACACTAACTGATTAACTTTAGTTATTTGGGAATTTATGGTCAATAAACCTCATTTATAGGAATAAATAGGAACTACTGTTTGAGTTAAAAAAGCAGAAATTAGGAATTATTTAGACTAGTATTAAAAGGAATGGATGTTGTTGGATAATCACAGATATAGGAATAAATAGGAACTAATGTTTGAGTTAAAAAAGCAGAAATTAGGAATTATTTAGACTAGTATTAAAAGGAATGGATGTTGATGGATAATCACAGACCGGAATATGTCAACTTTTACTCAATACTATTTCAAAACCACTTCAATTGTTTTTTTAAAATGCTATAAAACTGAATAAGACACCCCAAAATTAATGAAAGTAGAGATTTGTACTTGTCAAAGAGCGTTGTGTGGAATCAATCATGTTATTTTGGGTATTTAAAAAGAACATGGATTTGAAAATGGCTCAATTTGACAAATATAGATATAAATAATCACACGAACAATGCACTTTTACACAGCTTTAATTCCATTGCATTGCTGTCAGTCATCGCCTATTAGAGGGGCGACAGGGTTAAAAAGTGGTCTCTCTCTACGTAGCTGTAGTTTTCCATAGCTCATCTCAAAGTCCTTCTTAGTGCCACATAGGACCTCCAGACTACCGGTCCTTACGTCATAACCGTGCACACTCAGTCGCTGAATGCGATACTTCACTATCTGCGTGGTCAGCTCCAAAACGCCTGGAGTCTCTATGATTTGAGACATGCTGAGCCCGGCCTGGAGGAGGCTCTCAAAGCGCTCAGCCAGGATGTCGTCAGGGTAGTAGAGCAGAGCCGGGCAGTTTAGGATCATGTCCCGCAGCTGTGCCTCTGAGCAGCCCATGGTCTCCTGGGAGAACGCCAGGGTGCGCCGCATGCTGTCCGGGTTCAGCTCGGTGACATAACCCCTGAGTTTGGAGAGGAGGCGGAGGAGCTGGGCCGTGCTGAAGCCCCTGTCTCTCAGGAACAACAGGTTCTCCCTCAGCACCTCGGGAGGCTTAAGGAGAACAAACGGGTTCTGGCTTAGAAGCTTCTGAAGCCAGGTCTTCATGTTGGCCTCCTCACCCCCAAGCTCCTGGTAGGCCTGCTGGAGGGTGCGCACCATCACCTCGTTCTGCTCCACCTGTCGGCTGAAGCTCTGGGGAGCGCTGGCCATCAGCTTACTGATGATTCGCTTGTTGAGGTTTAGGCTCCGGAAGTAAGCGATGTTCTTCTGCTGGTTGTCATGGTGGCTGGACGAGGTGAAGAAGGACGCTGGGAATTTCTCAATGATACCGACCAGCTCTTTGTCTTTTGGGCACACGGACATCCACAGCTTCCTCTGAGCCTGCAGCTCCTCTGGGGGACAGAGGATCGCCTCGGGGTGACCTGCTAGGATCCGGGCAATGATGGAGCCCGAGGCCCCCATGTCCTTTAGCATGTCAGCTACCTCCTTCGTATAGGCTGGGCTCCGATGCAGGACCCAGCCCTTAAGTTGCCGGACCTTCTGGAGGTCCACAGAGAGATAATAGAGGGCCTCCACGGTCTGCTGGTTCTCTGCTGGGCTCAGCGTTGCACATGGTCTTAGGTGTAACGGTAGAGCCCTGGCACGTTGGCACCGCAGGCACAGGGATGTTGCAATCAAGCGCAACATTGTAGTTCTGAAGCGGATCACCTAAAGGAGCCAGAGAAGAAGTTACTTCAGTGGGCGACAACTAGGGATGCAACTTCAGAGTCAGAATCAGACAATCAGAATTAAACAATTGTTTTCATAGTCCATTAATCTGTTGATTATTTTCTCAATTAATCGATTAGTTGTGTATAAAATGTCAGAAAATGGTGAAAATGTGGATCAGTGTTTCCCTCAGCCCAGGACGATGTTCTCAAACGTCTCGTTTTGTCCACAACTCAAAGATATTCAGTGTACTGTCACAGAGGAGAGAAGAAACTAGAAAATATTCACATTTAACAAGCTTTAATCAAATAAGTTTTTTACTTTTGTCTTTAAAAAATGACTCAAAGCGATTAATCGACAAGCAGGCAGCTTTCTTAACTTCTTACTGAAGACATTAGCTCCTGAAATAGCAGAGGAAGCTAGAAAATGACTTGATGGTTGAGCGGAGGGCTGCAGTGATGCACTAATTTATTAACTTTAATCAAACAATATCCTCGTGACATTATGCACAGCCAGGGGATATTTCTGGAGCCACTGAGTCACACAGACAGGAAAGGTATGTATGTAAACACACTCATGCTACTTATATGAACTCCCAGTTTTGACAGAATGATGTACGGTGTATACAAAAATGTATCTTCATTAAGGTTGCAAAGGAATATTCAAGTTGGAAATTTCCATGGGAATTAACCATTGTGTTGTCCTCCCGGGTCAAAAGATTTCCTTTTTAGTTTTCACTAACACCACCTGACTACCACTAGTTTTACACTACTTTTTGGAATTCATGGTCAATAACCCTCATTTATGTAGAATTGTACCTAATATTGGAGTTAAAAAGCAGAAATTATGAATTATTTTGACTAATAGTTAAGATCAGAGGAACGTACAGATGAGTTCAGTCAGGAATGAAAGTGATCATCCGGATTTGCAAAGAGCGTTGAATGGAATCCAATCCATTTTTGTGGTAATTTGGTTAAAAAGAAACCCATATTTCAGATATAGACATTTTTTAAAGGGGTCAAATTTGGCCCGAGGACAACAGGAGGGTCAACTAGAAAGAACTGTCCTGTTGGCTCAGACAGTGCAGCAGTATGGGCAGAAGATGTGATGGAGAATGGGTGCATGCAGAGGGTTGTAATTGTACTAAATTACTATTTAATGGGATACCGGAAAATTTATCTGTAAGTGTCAGGAAAGAATGCCGCCCAATTGTGCAAAACGTCCAACTATCTAAACCCAATCTTCATTGTGCAACCTTTGGATTCTTACCTGTATTATTGTTTTTCATGCAAAGTGATAACATCTCTTAAAATCACTTTGTAATTGAATCCCCCTGCTTTGACACAGAGGACACCCAGTTGTTTACTTTTTATGCTATTTGGGGTTATCGCCTCACATCACAGACTGCCTTTATACAGTATGCGCCTACCTACTTCCAGAAAAATAGGTTTTTTGATTGTTGCGAGCAAAAATCCTTGATTATGCGGCACGTTTTCTTAAAAAATGCGATGGAATGTGCGGGATATTTATGCAATTTTGCAAAAACCGCGGTTTGATGGAAAAAGAGACAATATTGTCTTGTTGCGTAATTGCGTCACTTCATAACGTTCCCATGGCAACAAGGGGAAATGCCTGCTCTTGTGTGACGTAAACGCAACATTTTTCAAAATTCTGCTAAGATATATGTGACTTTTTTTGCAACACAAATGCGGGGATTATGAAATCATGCAAACCCCGCATTATTTTTGCGCGGAAATCGGGAATTTATGCTGCGGCGTATTTGGAAAAAAACAAATGCGGCCCCCGCATAAATATGCGGACTTTGGCTGATTATGCATTGAATTATGCGATGGCATAATCACGTTTTACTGGAGGGACTGCTCAATTGTGCAAAAATCCAACTTTCCGACCGCGATCTTTATGCATTTTCCATCAGGAAAACTTTTGGATTTTTTCCTCTATTATTGTTTTTTTTATGCAAAGTGATAACATCTCTTAAAATCACTCTGTAATGCAATCTCCCTGCTTCGACACAGGCACCCAGTTGTTTACTTGTTATGCTATTTGGGGTTATGCCTCACATCACAGGCTGCCTCTATAACAGGATTCTTAACAGAAGATAACTGTTATTGTGACTTATTCTGCACAGCTGGTGCCAGATGTGTCAGGGGGAAAAGCGTGAGCTAACTCTAAACACCAGCCACACTCCATGTTATTGTCACTCTGAGCAGAGTGTGTACATTTTCCGCATAGCGAAATAACAGCAGTATGCGTCAACGATTTCAAAATAAAAGTCCGCTTAAATACTTCATATTTGATTTCGAAGCACGGACCGTAAGAAGCATTCTAGGTTTAAGATTGAGGTTGCATAACGTTACCTGCTAGATGAGACAAGAGCATCACGGGACATCATGTTCATCTCGTGACTTAACATGATAAACGGCCTATCAGCTGCGGTTTGACAGAGGTGTGGAAATATGTGAAGATATTAAAGCTAGAAGTCTATATAGCTAACCATTTGTGTTAGAGCATGAGTACCTTCAGCACGTAGAAAGCTTTAGCAGCGGTCAGAGGATGTGACGTTTTGTTATGAAAAGGTTTCTTCTTCTAGTGTTATTTAATGTATTTTAACCCACAGCGTCACATAGAGACGAGTACGGGTACCGGAGACCTGCGCAACTGAGACCTGGTTATTTCTAACGTGACCCTGAAATAACTTAGATTTTTCTTTAGAAGAAAAAAGTACATGAGATGTTCAAGCAGAATGTAGAAAATGGTAATTTGATTGTATGCTCCCAATGCCCTATTTCATTCCTCTTTTCGACGCTCTGCTCTTTTATTGCAGTCCATATGTCCAGTAAATATTGTTATTTGGCAAAGGTCTGGATCTCAAACAGCAGTTGGTGTGCCTCCAAACCCTGCAGCATACGGGGCCCTGATGAGCGTAATCAGTGCAGAGCTGAATTGGGCTGCACACACGGAGAGTTTCCTCGCAGTTGGTGCTTAATCACGATGCTTGATCACCAGCTTTGCAAGCTGTTCCCTCGGTAGCACGTTAGCTGCTGCTGCTGCTGAGTGGGTAGCTGGGTTCATTATAGTTTATGTACTACTGGTAAACAGATGACGTGCCTCAAAGGAAAACAGGTTGCTTCTCTCTTCTTTTTTTTAATGCCCAATATGTTGAGGGCGACCGTGAGGCCTGAGCGCAGGCTCAGCCCCAGTTTAGCCTCCCTTCCTCTCCCTGGAAGTCCATTAGTTTACCAAGGGCATGGGAAAAAAAAAAATCAGCATTTCTTTTTCAAAGTATTGAAACACTTCGAAAGAAAAATGGCAGACAGGAGTGTGCTAGATGTCAGAGTGCACTGACAGTTAGCCTGTTAGTTAGTCAGATTGCGTCCAAACACAAAGAGAGACAAAGATTAGATTTTGCACGTGTTTTCATGGTCTTTTTGCTTTTTGTTTTTTATATATAGTGGAAGCAGGGACTTAAAACAACACGCGGGCCTGCAGAGTAAACAGTGTCAGTCAGATCTTTTTCCATTTGCAGTCAACCTGTTAAACGCTTCACTCGCTTGTATCAAGGGGTTGAGCGAAGTCACGCAATCTGTATCAACCCTCGCATGCTGCAATGCTTCCGTTGTTTTTTCCAGGAACTTAAGGAAGCAAAATCCCCGAGCAGCCGTCACTGGGTAACGCAAAATTGAACCAGACTGAACCAAAAGACGTGACAAATGCATTTACACCACCAGGATGCAGAATCCAAGGCCCCTGATCTGTTTTGGGACGTAATCCAATTTCTGTCAAGCACCTTTTGATAAAATATGTTGCTGTGTAGGGTGTGTAATTTGTTAAGACCTGAGACATGTTGCCACATACAGTACTTACCGTGACTTTGTTGTGTTCATTAACACTCAAATGAAGCAAAGTAACCGGGTTATAGTACAGTACAGTCAGCCAACAATGGCAGCAACAGATGACAAAACGGAGGGTTTCACATTTGTTTTATTTAACCTTTATTTATTCAGGGGCGCCTCACTTTGAGGCAGACTCTGTTTTGCAGGAACACCCTGATCCCGTTCACACAGTTACAGTCGTTCTATAATATTCATGTATTATTATTCATATTATTCATTTTCTATGTTTTTGTGTCAAATGACTTCATTCAATTCATTTGTGTATGTGTCCTCCCTGAAAGCAGAGTCGACAGCTGTCTGTTGACACTACAATATAGTCCTGCATTAAAAATTAAAATGCATTAAAGGTAAAGATCTATTCATCTCAGCTGGACTTGTAGGCCTTATATGGTTGGCAAGATTCATTTCTAATAAAACATCAGATTTTATAAACTACGTGTGTTTAGTGTGCAGGAATCCTAATGTGTAAAGTAACTAGTAACTAAATGAACTAGTAACTAAAGCTGTCAGATGAATGTAGCAGAGTGCCCTGTAGTCTGAGAGACACAGATGTCCAGAGTTCATGGATAAGGGTGGAGAGCTGGGACATTTTCTTACTGTACGTAACCAAATGACAGCAGGTTGTCTTTGGCAGCTAAGAGACTCTGAGGATGGGGGACAGATGCAGAAAGGACGTAGAAACGGCTCCAACTTGTACCATGGTAGGATTAATTGTTCTGCTCCGATTAGGCGTGTTCCCAAACAAGGTCTCCTCTTGTCTGGGAAAAATAATATGTAACCCTTGTGTTGTCTTCCCGTCAAAATTGAAAACTTTGGGGGGGAAAAAAACTTTTGTTGATGCATTTTATCGATGATTTTAACTTTTTCTTCTGTTTTTGTCCCTTTTTTTCAACATTGTTTACGTTTTCTTTTAAACGTTTGTCACTTTATTTTGAAGTTTTCAACATTACGTAACACTAATTTCTTAACTATTTTTACAATTATTTTTGGAATTTGTGGTCAATAAACCTCATTTATAGAAAATTAAAGCTGATGTTTGTGTTAGAAAAGCAGAAATTAGGAATTATTTGGACTCAAATTAAAGGAGTGGATGTTGATGGATAATCACAGACTGGAATGTGTCAATTTTTACTCAATACTATTTCAAAACCACTTCAGTGTTTTTCTCCAAATGCTATAAAATTAAATGAGACACCCCAAAATGAATGAAAGTAGAGATTTGTACTTGCCAAAGAGCATTGTGTGATATCAATCATGTTATTTTGGGTAATTAAAAAGAACAGTGATATAGGAAAATGGGTCAATTTGACCCGAGGACAACATGAGGGTTGAGCGCGGCAGACACTTTTACTGCTGTTAACTCTGTGAAACTGTTTTCACCATTTATAACTGGCAAAATATAATTAAAAATTCAACAAAGTCTCACTTCGAATTGCCTCCTCTCCTGCTGTACAGAGAACTTCCACAACACACCTCGGTGGTGGTGATGAGGGAGGGACCCGCGGTGCTCTTTCACCCCACCCAGATGTGACCCGGTTTCTCTGGGGACTGGACACAAGCTCTCTTCTCTAACCTCTAGGCCATCCCTGCCTATAGATTAAATGTTGGCACATAGAAATAACCAAAGGCAATGAACTGGAAGAAGGAAGGAGAAGCTCTTCCAAAACTGCCAATTGGCAAGACAAGCAAAATATGTCAGACCCACTTCAGATGCTCAGACACCGGGTGTAGCCTGGTGGCGTTATTAAGGAGTATACTATCACATATTTAGTTCTATTGTCCGCTTACTTCACTATGAACTCATCCATTCATCAAATCAACCTTCGCCCTTTTTCAAACAGGTCTAGACACCTCACAAAACAAACAACATAATTCGTCTGCCTGATAATAAAAAAAAAAAAAAAAAAGCCCAACCCACTTCCTGCACGAGTATGGCATGCATGGGAATTTACATCTGAGAAACTGAAAGGGAAAGCTAGAGAGCCTGGTCAATCAGGAACACACACACACACAGTTATTGTTGAAGCAGACTTGAATAACATTCCCAGACGTGGCCTGTCATCGCTTCATACTACAATCATTGTCCTAATGTCGGCATGGGACTTTACGGGGCTTTTCATTGAGCATGTTTTGGTTAATTGCCCAGTTTGAGTTTTAGCAGTGTGTGTATTTTTCACTTGGTTTCATTTGTAGATGTGTTGCATGTTTTAACTTTAACTTTAATTATTTGCATGAGTTTGCGGATTTGCTGTGTTGTTGTTTTTTCTAATTGTTTGTTGGACCGGGATTACGAGGAGCAGCTGTGATTGGCTGGACCACCCCCCCCCCCCCCCACAGCTAATGACTGGCTACAGGATCTAGTGATGTGCCTGTTAAAGGTGGATGCAAAACAGGTGCAGGGAAAGGCAAAAAAGGAGGGCAAAGGAAAAGAATTCCGGCTGTGACCTGCCGGAGGAGAGTTTTGTTTTAACCCTAATTTTTGCAATTTATGGTCAATAAACCTCCTTTTATGGGACATTATACCTAATGTTTGAGTTACAAAAGCAGAAATTAGGAATCATTTAGACTGAAATTAAAGATATGTGTGTTGATGGATGATCACAGACTGGAATATGTCAAATTTTACTCAATACTACTTCAAAACCTCTTCAAGTGTTTTGTTAAAATGCTATAAAATTTAATAAGATGCCCCAAAATTAATGAAAGTAGAGATTTGTACTTGCCAAAGAGTGTTGTGTGGAATCAATCATGTTATTTTGGGGAATTAAAAAGAACATTGATATAGGAAAAAGGGTCATACTGACCAGTGAACAACATGAGGGTTAAAGTTTTTAAAGGGTTATCTTTTTATTGATGTGCAGAAGTGAAGTAACCAGTTTTATTTTAAAGAAATTACTGAAGAAACCATCCCGTGGAACTTAAGTTTAACAGTGTTAACGCCTCATTTTGCTGGTAAAAAAGGACCTAACACAACCATGTGACACCCACTACGATGTAAAAAAAAAAAAAAAAGAGAATGTGCCTTACATTGTGTACCACAGGTGTGTGGCTGTCCTTGGATGCAACATCAGTATGAAATGTTTTGATTTTTAGAGTAAAATTATGTTAAGTCATGTGCTGTTTATTAGCTGGAGAGACTTTATAGAGACAAGTAACATAACAGCTGTGTCAGGTTGTTTTATAGTTAATCAATGTCAATGTTTAACTTGTGGTGGCATATTAACTCATTGGCTAGAAGATCCGCAAGCAAAATAACTCATTAAAGATGCAGTAGGTCAGATTTATTTGCTGAAACACACCCTGTGTTGGAGTAGAAATACATGAAGCAGGTAATTAAAATTAAAATCTGATTCGTCTGGTTCCACCCTGTTCATTTTCACCAATCAGGGCCGGGGGGGGGGGGGGGGTGTCTAACTAAGTGCCATATCTGCTCAGACACATGCATTCCCATGTGAGGAGAAGGTTTGAGACAGTTTGGGTTTTAGCACACAAAGCGGGGGAGGGACTGAGGAGTTGTTGATGTTCAAATTCTTTAGCTCTTTGGATCTTCATATTCTTACCAAACAAAACAGAGCAGTATAGTATTAACAGATTAAACACCTTCCGACTGTTATGTGATTAAAAACCAGAAAACAGATGCACTCTTAAAACTTCACATGAGATGAATAAAGCAAAAGATATTTATTAGGATACAAAGTACACTATGAGGCCACTGGCAGTAGCACTGATTACCCCAAATGTTTCTATTCCTAAATGTGGTTCGACCTGCGGGCGTTTTTTGATTTTACAGCTTCATTTTATGTATCATATGACTCTTGTCTCTCTCTCTCCTTCCTCTCTCCCCATCTGATAAACAGCCCACAATTGAATCAATCCTTTGTGTTTCTTTACAGTTTCAAAGAAATGACACAACAACTGCCGGGTAGAGTAGCCCATACTTCTAGATTTCATTCAGATTAATGTGGTCACTGAAGAAGAGCACGATGGTACAGAAGAGATTTGCAAATACTTGTTTGCATGGAAAAGCACCTGATTCAGATTTTATCTTTCTATTTTAATGGGGGTTATCTTGTAGTAGAAGAAGTATTGAGGTCCTGTACTTAAGAAAAAGTACTAATACCACACTGTTCAAATACTTTGTTACAAATAAAAGTCCTGCATTCAAAATGTTACTGAAGTAATAGTATGTAAGTATTCTTTGGAAAATGTAAAGTATATAAAGGTAAAATTACTCATTGCAGATTTTAGAAACTGGAAACGTAGGACGTTATATTATAGGGTAGTTCAATTTTTAATAAACTTTTTTTTAATTATACATGTATTGTGTGCCAAAGTTTAATTCATAAAGTAATTAGATTAGTGTAGTGGAGTAAAGTGCAACATTTTTCTCTGAAACGTAGTGGAGTAGAAGTAGAAAGTGCCATGAAAAAACACTCAAAGTACCTTTAGATGTATCTTAAATTTGTACTTAAGTAAATGTACTTAGTCACATTCCACCACTGGTGTTATCCCATATGGGTTATTGTAAAAAAAAACATTCATGCAAACACAACCTTGCATGGGGATTGATCACACCCACAAATGACTGAAAACCTGTCCTTCAACACAACCAGGAACATACCGTATTCTACCTGTCCTATCTCTCTCTCTTGGCTTTTTTTTCCTTATTGGTTGTCTCAGACTTGTCACTTGTCAATTCCATAAATTACTTTGATGCCTTTCTTCCCTCTTCTGTCACCCATATAGTAACTATGGGCATACCTGTGTGTGTTTTCCTACTTCACGTCCAAGGGTGAGAGTGTGTTTGTTATTGTCTGTGGAAGAATGTAGAGGAGGTTACTTATTGTAGGCAGAGGCGGACCTAAAGTGACAAACCCAAGTGCAGTTATTGGAACCGTCTCACTGTAACCACACTTCCCACAGTGTGGCACATGGCCCGGGACAGACAGACAACATGACCTCTATCAAGTTTCTGGAGTTTCTGCTTCTCCTCCTCCTCCAGCAGGTCCATTGTGAGGAGGCAGAGCCCTTGTTCAGAGCACTGGGCACTGATATCGAGATGGGGTATTGTTTTGGAGCGGATTATATTGTTGTTTATAGATGTGCTCCCGAGGGAGACCAGCTGCTTGGTAATTCCTCAGGCGACAGCAAGCCCATTGCACCTCCTGCGGACCTGCAGGGCCGCATCCAAATCAACAAAAATGAGCATCTGCTCGGGCTCCTGATCGAGAACCTCACAAACAAGGACTCAGGGATTTATAGGAGGGAGTGCTGGCAAAACCACATGCTAGTCAGCCAACACACAGAGCAGCTCTTGGTGTGCGATAAGGAGGTGGAATCTGAAGAGATCGTTGTGAAGGAAGAAGATCAAAGGGCAGAGCTTCTGTGTAACAACACTTCCATCGGTTTGGAGGGAACGTCTGTGCGCTGGTACCATGAAATGTTTCCATCTTATAAGCCCACACTCTTCCTGGACAGCAGCGTGTCGTTGGAGCTTCTGGGGGAGGAGCTCCAGGGTGCCGTGGAGGTCAGACACAACGGGGTGTTGCTCTTGTTCGCCAACAGCCTGTTAAAGAATAACCTGAACGTTTACTGTCTTGTGAGCAAAGGTAAGACTTGTCTCAGTTTCCAAAACAAGCACCTACCAGATAACAGTGAAAGCTGGGAAATATTTGCCTCCACCGGGGAGAGAGTGGTACTAAAATGCCCCTCTGAGGGTAACAACCAGCAATGGGAGACACCAATGGGGGGAATCACTAATAGCAGCATGGGGATGTCCATTTCCTTTGGTGACAAATCAGAAGACTTCTCATTAGTAATTTCAGCCTTCTCAGTTGAACATATTGGTTACTATTCATGCATCTCCTCTTCGCTTGAAATGCAGTACTCGCTTTTTCTTTGCCCCAAAAAGGAATCCCATAAAAAAAACAGTGTCAAAGGCGGGAGCGTCTTGCTGGATTGTGATGTTGGCAAAGATGACTTCCAAAGGGTGCTGTGGCACCGCGGAGATCCATTAGGAGAACATGAACTTATCCACGACTCACACGACAAGACACTTCCCATCCCAGTGAATCTGAGGGACAGGCTGACTCTGTCTGAACATGGCTCCTCGCTGACCATCTCCCACCTCAAGGAGCATGATCAACAGTCGTACTGGTGTGTTGTTTTAGGAAGCCGCAAGTTCCTGGAGGAGGACGATTACAAAGGGGAGGATGATGACACCGATAATGGGAATGAGCCATACTGGGATGACAGGTGCATCTTTAAACAGGAGACCATTTTGAGCTTGATCCAGGCTAAAACTAGCCCCACAGCTGATCCGCCAGCAGCCTCTAATGTTACCATGTATGCTGTGGGGGGTGGACTGGCGTTGCTGCTGCTGTGTGTTGGAGTGATTGTGGCGGTGATTGTGATGAAGAGGAAGAAAGCAGCATCTCACTCTGGACGAAACGCCACCAGGGACATAAAATTGGACATGGATCCTGGTTGTAATGAGAGGTTAACTAATGTTGAGCATGATGCTTAACAAGTAAAGTAAAGTAGCGCTAAGGTATTTTATGTCCAAACGACATCAAATGTTCTATGAAATCTGTCCATAAATCACCATTCGGTAAATTGTGAAAAGGTCATATTTATGCTTTCAGTTTTATGTTGATGCTGTGTTTTCCCCTTTGTATATAGTAGAATCTGAACAATGCATTTTTTATCCATTTTATCTTTAAAATATTAATATCCTCTGTTAAAAAAAAAAAAAAAGAAATGTCAACGCTGCTACAATGTTTTTCAGTACAGCCTGCACATTTTAAAAATAAAAGTGACAACTGTTTTGTATTTGTATGGTTGCCTGACAATGTGTTATCAAATCATGAAACCAGTCAGACTGCTTTCCTGTCAACAGATTGTTTGTTTGGTGCCAGTAAAGCAGAGCGTAACAACCTAAAAGTACCTGAAGCTCAAGTGTCAAAAGAAAACAGAAAGCTATTTACACTGTGACACCGGCTTATCTGCCACCCAGCACTTTAAAGTAATTCATTCAACATATTTGTTAGTAGTGATAAAGTGAACTTTAAGATATTTCCTTTGAGCTCCGATCTCCACCAAGTCCTGAAGGGAAATATCTAGCTTTCTAATGCTAATACTTCGCTTTTTGGTGCTGGGCCAGTAGTCAGTTTCTAGAGATTGATCGGTCTTTAAAGATGCACCCAGGAGGAATGATTGACCAATATGGAATTTTGTCTTTCTTTGTTTGAAGACAATCAACACAGACAAATAGTCTCCTGCACTTTTTTTCTTTAAAAACATCTTACATATCAGGTCAATGTGGAATTGAAATTGAAAAATTGTTTAAGAAAAAAAGTCAGTGTAAGAAAAACCAAAGAGAATCAAGAGGCTCAAATGATTTGATGTGATGTATTTAATTGCATTAAGAATTCGTCACACAGGAAAAGACATCCAATACAATCAAGGATAAAAAAAAACAGAAAGTCCAGGACTTATTTCCATTGTGGTCCTCAAACTGTCCCCACTATCTGTCTGTGTTTCCAAAAGGCTTGGATCTGTTATTTGAAAAAGCAAGACAAAGAAAACAGCACACTTGGTAAATGTTGTCGCAGTATCTTACATTTCTTTGTGCATGTTCTCCTATCTTTGATCATAATACGCTTTGAGCCATCTGACCTAACACTACACATATAAACTGCAATATTGAATCAATATCTGCTGTAGAAGTTTAGCAGTGCACTGCGTCAGAGTGGACATCAGTATTGATCCGATGTTGCAGTTTATGTTTGCAAAACACAAAACTGGAGACAGTATATGAAGGGATTATTGACTAGCTGACTGTGTTCATATTGATTCAACTATGCATTTTATTATACCTGATAACATACAGTAAAATATGCAGTACAGTATATATTTTTAACTAAACGTGCAGCTGCCACAGTGCCAGTGTGTCATGCATTTCAATACTTTCAAACTGGAAAAAAGGTTCATCATCATGATATCATTATTTAATGATGAACCTTTTTCAGATGATGATGAAACGGAGAGAACAAGTGCACATCTCCTTAGAATGTGATTAATGGATGTTTGGAGTTAATATGCAGCAGTGGCAGGTTGATAGGCTGCCTTTTTCTAGACTTAACTTGAATGAAGCAGACTTTTGAACTCAACTGATGGGACTGTTGTCTGGCAGTGCCTGTACCGGGCTCCCAGTCACCTATTGGTGGCTGAACACAACTACCAACTGCCGCTTTCACGACGGAGCTCTGTAGCGACTTAAAACGACTACCAACTGCCTATAAAAATAGGAAAATAAAAACATAACAGGAAAAGCTGAGGCCTCGGGGAAGACCCAGGACTAGGTGGAAGGATTATATCTCCAACCTGGCCTGGGAAGGTCTCAGAATCCCCCAGTCGGAGCTGGTTGATGTGGCTCAGGAAAGGGAAGTTTGGGGTCTCCTACTGGAGCTGCTGCCTCCGAGACCCGACACCGGATAAGCGGACGAAGATGGATGGATGGATGCATATATGTGTATATGTGTGTATATCTATACATGTATATATAAGGTCAGTGTAAGAAAAACCAATGAGAATCAAAAGGCTCAAAGGAACAGACTTTTTGATTTGATATGTTTAATTGCATGCATATTGCAACATGTGCAGCTGCCACAGTGTCAGTGTGTCATGCATTCCAATATTATGCATTTGTATCTATATCTATATCTATATATATATCTATATCTATATATATATATATATATATATATATATATATATATATATATATATATATATATATATATATATATATATATATGACTCACATAGTGTAAGGACTTACATCGTGTATGGACTCACATTGTGTAGGGACTCACGTCACGTGCCGTGTTGTGTGTATTCTCTGCAGGTGTGTGTTGCTGATGACAGGCCAGCAGCTGAGGCTGATCAGCTGATCAGTTCCCCACAGCTTAAGAGAGGGCAGCATGGCTGGGACTCACATCATGTAGGTACTCACATCGTCTAGGTACTCTCCTCGTGTGGGAACTCAAGTCATGTAGGGACTCACAAGGAAATAATTTCCAAAATTCTTTTATTAAACAAATTGAACATTGAATAGAACATAAAAGGCACCACTAAAAAAGATTACATTTTAAAGTGCCGTTTTCAACTGATATAGTCTTGTGTCTTTCACAATGTGTTTATTGCGCCAGTTGATATTGTCATGATGGTTAAAAAAATATTAATATATTGTGTAGCTAGTCAAAATTAAAAAATGTATGTGTACAAAGTGAATCTCTCTGTCTCGCTTAGCTGCAGGTTGTTAAACTGATCAATACATTTAATTTGCATTTGTACATATAACATTTACATTTTATAGCCACAAGGCTTTCATTTATTGAACGTTAAAAAGTGGATCTTTACAACATAATAAAGTGGAATTTTCTTTTTTTACTTTTATACGGAAGGAGACTTTATCTCACTGGAGTGGAAAATTAAAAAAAGAATTTGATCAATTTGGATATTTCATGCCACACTACCTCGGCAAAAATTCACATGGGTGGACCCAAAATCCAGAGACGGAAGCAGAGGATTGTTTGATGATTTTAATAAACAAAAAACTATGCAAAACCAAAGGTGTCCTGGAAAAGGCCGGCAAAAAGGTCATCCAAAATAAAGTCCAAGATAAAAATAGAAACACAGGAACACTAAGACTTACAGGGAAGACAAACTGGAGACGAAACACACACTAGGATCTGACAAGACACGACAAGACAGAAAACCAGACCATCAAAATAAAACAGGAAAAACACCCACCAAAATAAGACAAAACACCAAAACCAGAACATATAGTTTGACACTTTGGTTATGATTCTTGTTGAGAGTTAGATGAGAGAATCAACATGCCTGTTGCCTGGAAACACAAAACCCCAAAGTGATGTTTTTTTTTTCACTTTGGTTTACTAAATGTATGGATTTGACAAACAAGATGTAATGTGTTAATAGGTGAGCTTTAGTCTAGTTTTGCTACATTAATTTTGAAATGCAGGGGTTGAATTACAGTCTGCCCTCTTGCATACCAAAAATGCAACGAGTGAAGCAACAGTAATATTGATATGGCTCCTTTTGCTGAACATTCTTGCACAATGTGACGCACAAAACCATTTTTAGTGTTGCTTGGTGATGCAAAGCGGCGCTGGTGTGTTCGTGGACTTTCCATCTTCCGACCCAATCTGGACATGTTGTGTTTAGAGCAATATTTTCAGCTGCAAGATTCAGTTACTCCCACGCACTTAACCTTTTGAAGCCCTGATAAATATGTATGTTCCACAACAGTGCAAATACATTCAAAGAACAAATGTGGTTTCTTTGAGCTCAGCTGGTACACATATATATATATATATATATATATATATATATATATATATATATCACTAAATCTAATTCCATTGTCGTTCTTAATTTAATTCTGGGCCAATATCTGAGCTGCAGCTGTGAACAGGTGGGCAGAAACCCATAAACCAATTATTTTCATTTTTATCATATTAAATGTTTTTTTTGTGTTGTTTCTATAAAAGAGATATAAATATAAAATAGAGGGAGTCTCTGTCTGTCTGTCTGTATTTTTGTCCATCGATTGCCTTGACAACCATTCATCGCTCGCTACGGTACATTCGAGATCAGATGAAGAAAGAGAGACCGGAGAGGTTAAATTAAAGCCCAAACATAAGCATTAACAATTTGACCTTTGGAATTTTGTTCCCAGGAAATAGTCGGGTCCTAAGTAGCTAGCTGTCAGCAAATGAGGTGTGTACTCTATGTCATGGCAGGTGTGTTGGTCAGGACCCGAGGAATGGCGGTGCCGAGTGGGTTTGGATGAGCAGTTCTCCAGAAAGCTGGAAGCAACACTACCGGAGGCCAAGCAATCGCGATGTTGACGTTCTTTAGAAACCTTGTCTTGGTCTACCTGTTCTGGGCTTTCTGCAAACAGTATCTCCTATTTTATGAGTGTCATATTTAGAGACTTAAGCCATGAATGACACACACTACCTTTGAGATAGAAGAGTAACACCGCCCTCTCTGGGAATGTCAAGTCCAAATGTGATGGGAATTTGTGCTGTCTGCTTTTTTTTAGTAGTGAAATAGTGGGCCTGTAGCTAAAAAACTACAACTGAAATGAGTTCATTAGTTTTTATTTAATTTTTATAAAAGATTTTTGCCCAGGCAATGTCATTTTACTTTAGTTTTTTTTTTTATTTAGTTTCAGAATCCGCTTTATTTGCCAGGTACGAAGACACATACAAGGAATTTTTCTTCGGAACATCATTGGTCACAGTACACTTACACATGCAAAACTAAACACAAAAAAAAACATATATATACACATATATATATATATACACACACACTCTAAACAGAAACAATATAGAGGCAAAAGTGCAATGAGGAGTGCAAAGTGTACAGGAGTAAAACGTGATTGATATTATTTTAAATGCTGAGACAAAGCAGTTTACTTTAAATGTTTTGTCTACTTCTGTTTCAGTTTTGATTTATTATAATAATCCTGCTTCCCACAGGGTCATGCTTTGTTTTCAAAATAACAGAAAACCAGCCAGATTTGATGTCATAGTGTAGCTGACTACTTGATACACAATGTGTTCCCTACTTGTAAAGCCCAGACAAATCAGATAGGCTTAAGTGAAAGAGATGGAAAGAGGAGGGAGCGAGTGACTTCCATATTTGCCAGTTTGCTTTCCGTTCTCCCCGTTACACGCTTGATTGATGGAGACGCAGATGTGGAAGAGGAGCAGCTGCTCGCTGCTCTCAGGTGTAATTAAGAAAGGGCTTGGTCACACAGAAAGATCCCCGGGAGACCCGACGGAGTGCCGAGGAATCAGCACGGCTCAGGGAACAGCAAGACCCAGCAGCAGGCTTCCTTCGGTTTGTCACAGTCAGACACTTGAAATGGATCGGCTTAATTGTCAAGGCATCTCTTAGACCATCTGTGTGTGCGTGGGAATGCGTGTTAAAGCTGCATGCTATCTGTGCTGCACGTGTGTTTGAGTGTTACGTAACGTTTTGATAATAATGAACGTTCGTTACATTCAAGCCGTTGCCAAATGAGTTGCTACAAAGCTAATTTGGGGTAGCATTAGCTCAGTCCGTAGGGACTTGGGTATGGAACCGGAGGGGCGTCGGTTCAAGTCCCCATGCGGACCAAAAGTGTGGATTGGTAGCTGGAGAGATGCCACTTCACCTCCTGGGCACTGCCAGGTGCTCTTGAGCAAGGCACTGTACCCCACGCCAACCACTCAGGGTGCTGGTCCAGCTGGCAGCCCACTCACTCTGATATCTCTCCATTTGTGCATGTATAGGTCCTGAGCATGTGTGTATTTCAGGCCTGTGTGTGTAGGGATTACTAACAAACAGAGGGTAAATTGTAATTTCTCCACTGGGGATCAATAAATTAAGACTATCAGATCCACACAACTCTCTCTGAATTTCTCAGTATGGCTACGTTCAGAAGTTCGAGTCGTCCGGTGACTTTCCCGCGCAGAAACTCGAGGGAGGGAAGATGTCTTTTTAATACTCTTTGTCCTCCTTTGCTACCATGGCTACTAGTAACTGTGTGGGGTGGGGGTGTGGGGAGGCATGGAAGGCTTGTTGTGGACACGCCATATCATGTGTAACCTGACACAAGCCCCTTGTGTTTTACTTGGGCTCGTACAACTTCTGCAGAACCAACCAAGACATGTCACGAGACTCCAAATGTATAGAATACCGTAAGTTCCTCACACACACACACACACACACACACACACACACACACACACACAATAGTCTATCATTCACACCGATCCAAATCACATGTTAACGTGATCCCTCCTTGGCTCCCTCCCAGGGTAGCTCTAGCTGTCAGATCAGGGGGCCCGTGTTCTGTAGAATCAGCACGTCTGCTCGGCGCTCCCCGGTGGCTGCCGGGCTGAGCCTGCTGAGGCCCGATCTGCTGTAATTTGCCAGGCCCATTACTCCCACAAATGTGATGGCTGTGAGCCCTGCGAGTGTGAAACAGTTGGTGGGATAGAGAGCAAAAGAAGAGCAAAGAGAGAGAGAGAGAGAGAGAAAGCTGGGTACCTCGATATTGCAGCTATCCACTAGCCGCTAGGTCTGAGAGTGCGTGATGCGTTGTGCTAATAGCACCAATTATGCACCAGAGAGCACTGCTGACGGGCTGGATTCACAGCAAAAGTGCTTGGGGGAATAACGGTTGCAGAGGGAGGTCTTTGGGTCTAAAAAAAATAAATAAAAAAATAATTTGATGTTAGAGGCAGAAGGGAGACATGCCACTTGGGGCTTTTCTTTCCTAATGCTCGCTACCCAGACACGTGGAGGTGTCTGGTTGGATCGCAGCCACGCAGGGAATTTATGTCTGTTATTTTCAGAGGGGCAATCCAAGCGAGACCAGGACCCAGCAATGAAACCGACTTCCCCGCAGAAGTCTCAAAGGCTTCCAGTAGATTTGATTCAAAGTCTATAACTTAGAAGCTAGTGGTCGTGGGGCTGAGATGCTGTGATGAACACTCTCTGTCAAATTGTAAAACTTCAACTCCCGCACGGGCTTCTGCTCTCAGAGCAGAAGGTGCATCACAAGTAGCCTTAGCATTCTAGTTCTGTGATTCCTGTGATTGTACTTGTTTTGTGATGCTTACAAGGTCAAATTAGTGTATCTACCTGTTCATGCGTTGGTGTAAAGCATCATAAGGGAAATTTGATCTGAGTCTTCTTGCAAGCAAAAAGAGCTACTTGTAATTGGCTCCGCTGGCATGTAAGATGTAAAAGAGTTGTCTATAAATGCCTTGATAGGTGCCAGGAGAAAACTTTTAAAGCAAGAAAAAAAGTTTTAATATCATTACTTGGCGTTGAGCTACCCGCACGCACACAGCAGATAATTACAAGTCTTTGCTCGGAAGCAGAACTTTGTTTTTTCTGCGCACAGCAGGGATCAACAACACAACAGCAGAGCCGACTTGCTCGCTCGTGTGCAGATGAAATAATAAAAATTGGGAGATCTTGGCAGACAGGGGGAGTGAAAATGAGACCATCTATATTCAAGAGATCTTTCGTTCAAAAACAATCACGCAGACGTGCGTTGTGAAGGCAAGCCAGCACAACCACACCTCTGATGCACAGATGGTGTGTGTAAACTGTCTCGTTCCCCCTCCTGCTCTTCCTCTCCTCCACTCTGCTGTGATCTCTCTCTCTCTCTCTCTCTCTCTCTCTCTTTCTCTCTCTCTCTCTCTCTCATCCCTTATGTCCCACGTTCTTCCTTCCTCTCATCATCCCATGTGTCACTCAACGAATTTCTCTCACTCACCTCGGCAACCCTTTCCCGCCTAAATTTAATAAATGAAGCCTTTCGAAACTGGAAAGCAGGGTGGGAACCACGGCTGGGTAAATGTTAGTTGAAAACCTCGTTTTTTTTGTGATTTGGAGTTTCCATAGAAATCAGCCAGTGATGGGATTGTCTACATGTGGAGAAAATTCTTCGAGATGATCCTTTTCTCCCTAAATGCCTTACTTCTGGTCAGGAGTTCTGCGGGCTTAAGAATAACAAGCAATCAAACGGACGCTAAACCTGATTGGGGGGTCAGCACCGTTGAATCCGATCATGACCCCACATCAACAGTCAAGAAATACGAGGCACAACCAAACAAATGGGGGAGGGGGGAATCCAGATGACAAACATGGGGTTTCTCACAGTTTGAGGGCAGAAATTATATAAAAGAAAATATCCTACTCAGTACTACTGTATATATTGTATTTACTTCATTTTTCATTCATTCAGTTATTCTTCATTTCTTCATTATCTAGATATTTGTATTTTTCTTTTTTTTTTACTTTATATTTATCACTCTATATGCACTGCACACCTTTTTTTATTTCATTCATATAACCAATATTTTGCCTTTTCCATGGTGTTTTTAATTGTTTCTGTGCTGTAGTTTTTAAGCTGTAAACTTTGCATAAAACTATGTACAAAAGTGTACTGTGGTATGACAATAAAGAAATCTTGAATCTTGAATCTTTAAAATAGTTTGACGTTGGACAGAGACAGCTGTTTCCAGTCTTTGTTCTGCTGGCTAAAGCCATATATTTACCATGGTATCAAACTACTCTTCTAAGAAAAAAAAGAAGCGCCTTTTCAAATATGCCAAGCTCTTCATTTGAATTGAATAATTGTGTCTGCGTGGTGTTATTACTGCCCAAGCCCCAATAACTCTAGAGAAGTTATCAGATGTTGCCGGTGCAATTGCAGTATAAAACAGAGAGAGTGTGCCCTGTGCTTGTTGTTTGCTGAATTAAATTTAGCTGTCTCTGCTGGCACACCAGTGGGTGAAATGAGATTTCTTTTCACCTGCTTATTGCACTTATGGCGAGGGAGGGCTGAATAAATTTTTTTTTCACCCCTTCAAGTGAGATGGAGTTAGAAACACTAGCTTTCCTCAGGCGAAATTCCTGCTTCAGCGCTACTTTGCCTTGTGATGAACTGACTGACAGCTAATCCGACTGACGGATCGCTTCTTTAAAAGAAAGTGGAAGGTGCGGAAGTTGCCAGGCAAGCCCAGATATAGAAAAGCAGTCAGTGAGATAAAGCAACAAGGTTATCCCGAACAGTGGAGAGATTTCAGCTGAGAGTTTCCATCCACTTTATGATGAAAGACTGCTGTGATGTTAAAGATCAGATATGGGGTGGATCACAGAGATATCGGGAGTGCAGATTGGTGAGATATTTGAGAGCTCTGGAAAAGGAAAAAATGAAAGGCACTCCAAATCTCTAATGATTCTGTGTTCTTTGCATGTGTGCGTGGTGAGACGGAAGTGTGGGTATAGCTAAACCGGGAGGCCCGTGGAGGATTCAGTTTTTCGCTAACAGAAAATTCCACTCCGTCTTTATTGCCTGTTTCAAATCTTACCGAGAAGTTGTGGAGGCGTCTGGCTGCTCGGAGACGGGGAATCAATGCTGCTGGCAGGCAGAGCGAGGGATCAGCACACTCAGAGGTGCAGAGGAGAGAACCCTCTTGTATCACTCACTGGGCATTCTGGGTAGCTTGTCGTCCTTTGTGAGTGCTTGTACAGGAAGATCTTTGCCACCTTTGCCTCAGCCCTTTATGACCAGTAAATGCCTGTTCGGTGCACATGTAGGACTTCCTCCCCCTCTAGTTCCCCTTCCTCAGATATTTTCTTCCTGCCTTTGTTTTGGTGTAATCACTTGCACTGCCCTGAAAGATATGAACCCAGGTTATAAGGGCAGAATAGTTGGGGCAATTAATCACCCACTGATAGAAGGTTTAAGGCCTAAATCATCCAACAGTAAACATGATACTACAAGTGAGAACTGAGATGAAGCCACAGCGGCCACATTATTTCACCAATCTATCTGCCAATCACAGCAAAGACACACTTTCGCCAGCGTGACACTGCCACAGCAGGAGATAAATCTGAAAGAGCGCAAACAGAATCGACCCCCATTTCCAGGAGTAATGAAGCTGTCACAGGCTAAAGTCTGACCCCAAAGTGACCCTCCCCCCCCAATGATATGGCACCCGTCTCTTCACACCGGGGAGTGAGCAGCCACACATCTGATGATAGCAGTCATCCTCACTGGAAAGAGGAAAAATAGAGGTCATTTTGCCAGTGTAATATAATGGGAAAAGTGTGTGTGTGTGTGTGTGTGTGTGTGTGTGTGTGTGTGTGTGTGTTGTGTGTGTGTGTGTGTGTGTGTGTGTGTGTGTGTGTGTGTGTGTGTGTCTGTGTGTGGGTGTGTGTGTGTGTGTTGTGTGTGTGTGTGTGTGTGTGTGTGTGTGTGTGTGTGTGGTGAGAAACCCTGCAGAGAGTATCACAGTGACAGAGAAGGATAATTGACACTCATGGTGGAAAGTGGTTGTTGATGCCTGGCTGGAGCCAATGGAACCTGCCTCCAGGAAATTTACATCTCAGGTCGCTCTGCACCTACAAACAATGGTGCCGTATGGGGGGGGGAGTTAGGGCAATTCCAAGGGTCCATGACGGACCGGGGCCCCTAAAAATAGGTCAAAACTAATGTAAAATTATTAAACCATAATCATTCACTGTACATATTTTTCGTTAAATATCCCCATTGACCAAAAGTAAACATCCATATTGACCGACCACCCCCCTGTATCTGCATGAAATGGTTTGTTCCTGCCTTAGCGCACTCAGTGACAGTGTATAGTTCAAGGGGGTAAGCTTCTCCACTAAGCGTAGCTTCTATGGCGCCATTTTAATGCTAACCTGCTGATAGCATTCCATTGACTCCCATTCATTTTGGCCCCACTTTGACAGTGAATAACTTTACATCTGAAGCGTTAAAAGATTCTATTGTGCATTGTTTATTTCCAAAGAAACACGACAATGTATAAAAGGCTCCATGATCTTGTATCTCACGTTATGGCTCCGTAGAAGACGTTTTTGTAAAAATAGGCTAACAATTGTGTCATAACCAAGCGACTTACTGTTGCAGAGTAGAGGAATCACCGTATTGTCAGGAGAAGCTCGCAGACAGTTTGGACTTACATTAGTTGTTTAGGTTTAATTACTAATGTTAACTAGCATGTTAGATAGCAGTAATTAGCCTGTGCATATGTTATCTCCTAACATATACCTATGCTCTCTGACTCTGCTGATTGGGAATGACTGAGATTTCTCTTGCACAGCTACCAGAAGTCTTACAACTTTCAAATAGGTTGCTCATGTCATCTACCTCTTCGAGCTCAGTTGGAGGCTGTGCAGTAACGCTCAATTCATCGGAAAAGAACTTCTAATATCCTTCACTGGTCTCCGTCTGGAACAACGGGACCTGTTGGTCCATTTCTTTAACCCTTGTCTTCCCGTCAACCATGAAAAAAATAAAAAAAAATTTCAGCACTGTTATCGCTTTTTCCGACATTCTTGACACTTTTTCAGTGTTGTGGGTACTTTTTGGATGTTTTTTCCAAAGTTATTTGATATTTCAGTGCTTATTTTGAAGACCAATTTTTTTTAATGGGTCAAATTTGACCCCAAGGACAACATGAGGGTCCTGGGGGTGTGATGACAACAGCACAGAGGGGACCCAGTTAGATTTTTTTTGTCGTGGGGCCCAAAATTTCTGCCTGCGCCCCTGCCAACAAACAAATTACATTATCATGGCAACAGAAGCAGGGTCCCACTATGTTGGTTCTGTATCCTGCATGTTAAGATCACACGCATTTCTAAGACGCAGTGAAACGTACCCTACGGCATCAAAGCGTAATGCGCGGCGAGGCAATCTTGCATCCAATCTAGAGACTGAGCTCCAGTAGCCTGTGTGGTCTCCGGAGGGGAGACACATGCCTCCTCGCGCAGCCTCTCTATCCATGGCGCATCTCCAGCTCTGAATCCACTTCGGCTCTGGACACACCGGCAGCAGCGCTCGATCCAAACACATACACACACACGCACACACGCACACACACACACACTCACACACACTTACACACACTTCGCTTTTTACAGGTGCAGCGCAGAGGACTAGACCGGCCGAAGAGATCGGATCGAGTGCGTTGATGGTAAGGTTTTTCTTTTTCTTCAGCTGTTTTTACGCATTTTACGCGCAGCAAGCAGCAGCCGAACTGTTACCTAACAAACAAGATATGCTGTAATCCGACAGAGAGTAGCATATCACGTTAATGAGAATAAGAAGATCAGTAAATGATATCTCCACACAGCGATTTAAAGTGTGTCTGCGTTACTCAAGAGTGAGTTTACTGAAGTCGGTTTTACTAGAATACTCCACATGGGCTCAGATGGGTAGTGATATTAATTTATGAATAATTATTTATAAAATAATTCTTTTTTTTTTGAAAGTGGTAACCTAATGTGCTCTAGATTGAGTTCATATTGGTATCAATTACTTAAAATGTGCATGTAATGTCAATGTTTCCAGATGCAAGTGGATGCTCTTCACAAATCTTACTGCTACTGAAACTTGAACTAGCCTACAGTAACGTTATGAGTTTAGAAGTTGCAGGTCACTGTAATCCATCTATTTTGTTCAGTATTACACTAAACTTAAAAGAAATGCAGTTTTGTTTAACACTTAAAAAAACACAGTTTTTTACTGTTTGTGCTGTTTGTGAATAAGAAGAAGCGTTGACATTTTGCTTCAATCTACCTCCCTCTGGGTGTAGTGTAGTGTCTTCACTCCGCATGTGTGTGTGCGTGTGTGTGTGTGTGTGTGTGTGTTTGTGTGTGTGTGTGCTGTAGGAATTCTGTAGGACTAGATTCATCTTCTCTCCCTATCACAGAAAGCTCCTCTGTAGCCCGGGGTCAGATGCAGCTCATCTGCACGCCACAGCAGCTCGGCTCTGCTCTCCGCCTGTGGCACTCTTAGTGTAGGGTGTGTGTGTGTGTGTGTGTGTGTGTGTGTGTGTGTGTGTGTGTGTGTGTGTGTGGTATTGGGGTGAGAGAGAAGGAGAAGGGGGGAAAGGGTGGATAGATGGAGGGAGAACAGAGCGAGACAGACAAACTGTAAGCTAGAAGCTCCTGCTGCTACTGTTGCTCAACTCTCTTTGTTCCTCTGGATTGATCACCAGGCTTTGCCAATACATCGCCTCACTCAGAGGATCTGTGAACACACCGAGGTGCCTTAATAGAAAAATCTTTGGCACCGTCACATCCCTCAATCAATCACACCCCAAATCCCTCAATCCCACCCTCATCACCTACTTCTAACCTCATTTGTTGCCTTTATTTTCCACAGAGACAACTGCCGTCCCTGCACCATGCACTCCAATGCCTTTGCAGCTGCTAGCTTTGTTATATCAGCCGCAGCAACGCCTGAATTTACAACTCAAACCTGCCAGAGGGGCGTGCACCGCACAGGGTGGAATCTTTGGTTGATTCTTTCCCCCTAGGCTTTTATCCCCTGTGAGCATAGTTATTGGTTGAGGGATACAAAAGCTGAGACTGTCTGAAGCTTGCAGTCCTCTTCCAGTTGTTGACAGAGTGTCTATTATTCCTGGTGTGAGTCCTGGTGGTGGGGGGGGGGGTTATAAGCCAGGGAGAAAGGAGGACTTGCAAATCAAATTGCTTCAATCCATTGAAGCATCTGTCCTCATTCTCCAGAGGGCGGCAGGGTGTGTAGCGAAGGAGGCTCCGAAGCCCTGATCACGACTGGAAAAGGAAAACAAAACCTGTCATTGAGGAATCAAATCATGTGCCTTGGTCAGCCTTGGTTTTTTCCAAATCCATTTGGAAAATCACATCTCCCTCTGCTCTTTCATGCCCAGTGGCGAAGAACTCGAAAACGTACAAAGGAAACTTCTCCACTCGTCTACGTGAAGACAGCTATATTCATCCGGTTATGTAGCTCTCTGCTGGGCTTAGAGGCTTAATTACCCAGAAGAGAGGAAAGCAAAAATGAAATGCAATTACGCAACTGTGTGCCGTCTTGAATAGTGGAGCTATTGTAGATAAGGACATTACTGCTTCCATTTCCCAGTAGAAGTCTGACCTTTTGAGTCATGTTTTTCTGCCGAACAAATCTGTGGATCTTTACTATGATAAAAGCGCTAAAAGGTGATGTCTGTTTGCTCTGCTCAGAGAGAGAGAGAGAGAGAAAGAGAGAGAGAGAGCAATCTCATTCTTTTTTAAAGAAATACACATGTGCTTTAAGGAATACTTTGGTATTTTGGTATACACTCTTAATTTCTTTTCCTGATAAAACAAAGCTACAACCAGTTAGCTTGGCTTAGCATAAAGAATGGAAACAGGGGGAAACAGCGAACCTGGCTCTCTCTGAAGGTAATATAATGTATCTCCCAGAACCTCCAAAGCTCACAAAGCTTAAAGTTTAAACACTTTTGTTTTTGTATGGTTAAAAAAAGAGATATATTTTATTTTAGTGAGTTTTAAAGGTACGCCTTTGGACCGAGCCAGGCTAGCTGTTTCAACAACCCCATTTTGGTTACTTGATAAGCTATCTAAGCTAACTGGCTGAAGTGATTTCAATCTTTTTTTAATGGTATATTTCCCCAAAAGTTAACGTGACATACTTTACCTTCTACTGTTTCAGTGCCCTTGAGCAAGAATCCTAACTGCTCCAGCAAAATCTTCTCATTGGCCATCAGTATAGGGCTGCAGGCGTAAAGGAGTGTGAGCTGTACATGTATGCGCCTGAGAGAAAGCACCAAAATGAAATCTCATTTTGTGTGTCTCTGTGTCCCCGGTGGCTTCAGCGTGAAGGATGTAGAGCCAGAGGGGGGGGGCCAGGATGGAGTGCTCCTGGAAGACGGTGCTGCTGCTGGTGTGTGCGTCTCTTGGGGTCCAGTACACGGCCATCCGGACCCTGAGGGACTCTCTGTCTGGGCCCTGTCAGGGAACCTACCGCTGCCAGACCAGACACCACAGAGGTACAGCCAGTCAAAACTGTCCCACATATTTGTCCTGCCTCACGACAGAAGAGCAAAATGTGTTTTTATAGATACATGTTTATATGTGGCCTATTGCAAAAATAACAAAAATAACTTTTACTAATACAAACTTGTGCAGCACCATGACATGACATACATAGAAACACACACAAAGTGTATTATTAGTACTATTTTCGCAGAAAGTCTCATGCAAAGAGTTGCATTACAGAAGGAGCCAGCATCAAAAATGTGACTGAGGAAAAGGAAAAGGAAAAAGGAAAGTGCATCATTAAATGAGGGAATTCCCAACAAGCGGAGAGGATAGAGGAATGAAATATGTGTAATTCATTTTACAATTATCCTCCAATTTATCTCCATTAATCCCCTCTCATAGCGCAGCTGTAGCTCGCCGGTGCTGAACTCCTGTGTACGACAGTAACATCCCCTTTGCAATCAAGTCCTCATCAGCAGTAATTACACGTTAGCTATTGGCGCTATATTTAGAGATCCGCCATTTCATAAACCCCCTCAGTAACCACCGGCAGACAAGCAACATATTCAGGCATGTTTACTCTCTAAATTATTCAAGCTTTATTGGCTTGGTTCAGTAGTTTACTTTCTTCTGAGCTGAAGTTATGATGAAAACCAACTAATTTTCACGTTTAGGAGCGGAAGCAACTGTTCTGAAGTAAGTGAAATTACTCCTCTTATACCAGAACTTGAATCTAGGTCAAACTGGTTAAACGGGTTATGTAATGTGTTATTTCACAGAAAACACAATACAATATCAGTATCACATAATATGAGTTGAACATGTGAACGACATGGCTTTGTTGTTTCTTGCCTCAAGACTCCAGATGGAGAGCCTTGTGTGATGACGGTTGGATGCCAGTTGAGTCGCCCCGGAAGCACATCCTGCTGTTTGCCACCACCCGCAGCGGCTCCTCCTTCACTGGGCAGCTCCTGAACCAGCACCCAGGGATCTTCTACGTGTTTGAACCTCTCTACCATGTCCAACAGGCCTTCACCAACTCCAGCAGCAGGCTGCGTCGCACCCTGGACCGCCGGGCCCTACTGGGAGCGTACAGGGACCTCCTCCTCAATCTGTACACCTGTGATCTTCACTTCATGGAGAACTACATCCGCCCGGAGCCCCAGGACCACGTCACAAGCTCCTACTTCCGCCGAAGCTCCAGCCACGCGCTCTGTTCCCCTCCCGTGTGCTCGGAGGGACGGGATATAGAGGCCTCTGATCTGCCTGATGAAACGTGGTGTCCTAAGAAGTGCAGGGCCCTAAACCTTACCCTAGCCTCCATGTCTTGTTTGTCAAGGGAACACGTAGCCATTAAGACTGTGCGGGTCCCTGAAGTGGGAGACCTGCGCACTTTGACAGAAGATCCACGCCTGGACCTGAAGATCATCCACCTGGTGAGAGACCCCAGAGCCATCCTCGCCTCACGCATTATGGCGTTTTCAGATCAATTCCGCGCTTGGAAAATATGGAACGCAACTGGGCGGCAGCCTCGTTACGTGGACCTGACGCAGATCACCAGCACCTGCAAGGACATGACTGCCTCTGCAGAAACAGGCCTGCAAAGACCGGCATGGCTGCGGGGACGCTACCTGCTGGTGCGGTATGAGGACCTGGCGCTCAACCCAAAGGACAAAGCCACTGAGATCTACAGGTTTGTGGGACTGGAGATGGAAGACAGGGTGCGGATGTGGATTGCAAAGAACACCAACAGTAACGTGGTGTCTCCGTCAGAGTGGAACTACAGGTACTCCACCACCAGAGACTCCAGGGCAACAGCAAAGAGCTGGAGGCTCCGTCTGGGCTTTGACATCGTGAGGACCGTGCAGATTCTGTGCAACGACACTCTGGCTCTGCTGGGATACAAGCAGGTTCACTCTGCAGCTGAACTCAGAAACTTGTCTCACAGTTTAGTGGAACACAGGACCTTTCAACCAGTCACGTGGTAGAAAAAACATAACTGTTATTTATTTACTTATTTATTTATTTATTTCAGTTGACTTTCCTCTCTGTCATGATGCTGATGACATGAATGTAATTTATCTTATTTCAATAATGCCTAAACTTATATCACTTTTTATGTTTTTTGTTAAAGATATTGAAAGTGCCAAATGTCAAGCGTGTGTGATGCTGGAAAAAAGTATTAAATCCAGAATTAAGTCCATAACAGTGCATAACATGTGTTGATTGAAAACTCTTCTTCAATCCGGATGTGATGAAGTTGTTTTTGTTTTTTTAGGATTCAATTTTCTCATAATTTCAACATTTAAACAGGGGGGGAAAGACAGTACCAGGTTACCATTTTAGAGTAAATCTGACCCTAAGGGACCGTTCAGTATTTATGGAATGGACCACTGGAGGAAAACGGGAGGGTCATGTCTTTTCTATTCTTTGTTGAGGGGAGGGTCATCCAACTTTTTCAGTTTAGGGGAGGGTCACCCAACTTTTGTATTGTGAAAACAGCAAAATTTCAAAGTGACTTGTTTGGTGCATATTTTTCCATGTAGCTCTGTCAGTACCCCCCCCCCCCCCCCCCATCACTAGCAGATGGGTCCCTCCCTGTTAAGTCAGCCAGACAATTTGAGCTGTAGCTTTGTAGAGAGAGTGTGATTTCCCAAACTGAATAAATCAAGCCCGCACATACAGTATAAAAAAAAAGTACAAAACTGCTTTGCTAGTTCCTTTGTGTTGTAACTAAGACATCTGTTAAAAAAATAATTCATCATTAGCATGATTGTCATACTGTTTAGTTCAAAAACATCAAAAACATGAACGTACAAAAACATAGTGGACCAGACACAAGCTTTTATTTTGAAAAGCCAAATCTCACGAGAGCACAAAGCCATGCCCCATACCCGAATCAAATATCCTTTTGGTCTCTGTGATTATTTTGGATTAATTGTGCAAACGACAACTTTTTCAGGTCGTTGGAGAGGGAAGGAGAGCATGCACGCTCCCAAATTGACGCTCATCTGAGAAATGGAGTTTTGGATAAAGTTCAGTTTGGGCAGCTTTACCTATGCTAAAATAAAGGAATCCTAGTGACAAGTCCATAGCAACCAGTTTACCTGTGGAATTTGTTACTACCCAGTGTGCTTTGCTGAATGGTCTCAATGTTTTATTGTTTTATTTCATGCGAATACTAGTTTACTAGAGGAGTAACTCAGCATTTGAGGTAATGCACGAAGTGCGCATTTAGCTTCCATGCTTATTGTGTTTCCACAACAATAGTAGTGAGTAAATCTACTGAAAAGGGCCCCATAATTAAAGATTATTTTTGGGTCTTTTCCCTTTGTTAAAGTGACAGTGGATAGACATGAAAGAGGGGGATGACACGCAGCAATGGTCCGCAGGTCGGACTCGAACCCGGGCCGCTTCAGGACTTAGCCAACATGGGGTGTACGCTCCCACTGGGTGTGCTAGAGGCCGCCCCCCAAAAAAAGGCCCCCATAATAGTGGAGTGTGATGTGTAAGATGAGAAGACAGAGGTTAGTCATGTATGTCATGTTTGTAAAAAAAACACTATCTGTACATCTTTGCCAAGTGCAAACCAGAACAGAACGCATCCATAAATTGTTGGGAAGGGTAATGCTTTTTTCCCCCAATCATATTGTTGGATCATAGAAAAATGTACTATTAGGAAAGAGAGGGTCAAGTCTTTTTTGACTTAAGACCCCAAAACTCCTCCGGTAGCCCCTTAAATAAAACACGAACAGTCTGTAAGTCAAACACACAGGAAGTGATGGGGATGTATTTGTCAAATAAATAAGTAAATTATAGGGCTTGACTTCTAAGTGTATCTAATGCATT
This sequence comes from Etheostoma spectabile, assembly GCF_008692095.1. NCBI lineage: Eukaryota > Metazoa > Chordata > Actinopteri > Perciformes > Percidae > Etheostoma > Etheostoma spectabile. The sequence continues at coordinate 36,308,176 of NC_045740.1, read as the reverse complement.
TTGGAAAAAGATTCAAATGTCACGTTGTAGAAAGAATATCTTCTGCAGCGCACTGCATCCTATGTGAAGATGGCTCTCATAGAACCAAGTTTTTTTTTTTGTAAATACTGATTAACTGTTGCAATGTGTGCAAATGTTATGTGCTGGATGTGTTGTTTTGTCACTGTAACTATAATGTTATATTTTCTAGACTTTTTAAAATAAATTATTCATACGTAAGTATTTGCCATGCTGCTGAAATCTTGAAACCACATTTGTTTGATGTGTTTTCTGTAATTTTTTCAAATCTGACACAAAAGCGGATTCGAGTTGTAGTGCTGAACAGAGAACGGTACTTCTGTTGAAATCCCTCTGTATATGTCTTGTCTTTCTGCCAAATTTCAATAATTTTGACATGTTTTTTGACTCAAAAGAACACATGCTGCTCACGCTGTGTTTCATTTTGAGTTTGAACCTGAAAAGAACAACAACTTTGAACCCAAAAAGAACAAAAACCAAGATCATTCAGCTGTGCCAGCTGTCTGCAGTGGAGTATAGTTAGAGATGAGACAGCTGCAGGTTCTCTGCCAGTTCCACCATTTGAAATTGCTCTTTGTGTCTAAACAGAGAAAGGAAGCGTGCCATCTCCAGACACCAGGCCATTTATTTCCATGTAGAGCTGCTCTCTTGAGATAAATGCTGGAAGTAGTTTCTGAGGAGGAACTCATTGCATGAATTATGGAGGAATCACTGATTGACTGTGATTTTCCTCCTATGGCGGCTGCAATTGTACCCCTCTGGGAGCTACGGGCTTTAATGCTTTTGCTGTTAAAGAAAGCTTCTCTAGAGTGAAGGAAAGTATGCAATTTGAGTGGAACGGTCATGGTGCTCTGTGAGTAGTACTATTAAATCTGAGGTGAAATTGTCCCCTTAATAATGTATTTTTAGACACCCAGTCCTCCCCATACTTCCTGTAGCTTGCCCTATAGCTGCTGACACCAGGGATATCTCAGCACAGCCCAAAGAATTGATCTACACATCCAGCTGAGGAGAAACAGGATTTAAAATGCATGGGGAAAAGAATTGGCCGTCTTTCTTTGAACTTAATCTGCGAGGCTACACAAACTGGCCATAAAGCAAAGCTTTATGACACCCAGGGAGATGTGCTTCATCTGTTTTTCCATCTACACGCTGACACACAAAGCTGCAATTGGCCTGAGTCAGCCGTCAGCTAATTACCCATTTATTTGCACTCAATACCGCCAACCCCTTTCTGTCTCCTTAACTGGGATGACAAATTTAGGTCTTATCAATACGGGTAACAAATGTGAGATGCACGCTGGTATCGGGAAATGTAAAATAGCGCACTTTTAATCTACACCAGTGGTTCCTAACCTATATTGTTAAGTGTCTCCTGGTTGGCGATCACTTTTCTATGCTGTCCAGCTACATGACAGAGGTGCAGATGTGAGATGCAAGAGGAGCTCACACATTTCTATAAATTTGCAACTTGTTTTCAGATGTTAGTAGTCAGTTATTTTATGTCTTTCCTTTTATTTGTCAGTGTAAGCTCCTCTTGCATCAGGTCCTGTTGGGAGTTGAACCGTGGAAGCAGCTGGGCGTTGGTGAGGGATTTGCATGTGTGTGGATGACAGAAAGAAGATATTTTCTCTCTCTTTTTTTCACACCAGCATAATAAAGCACAATAGCATAATAAACTACAAATTCTGTGGAGGTGGAGTTGGTGTTTTGTTAGCAGGATGAGGAAGACGATCACCCTCAAGCTGAGAGGTTAAAGCTTGAGTGGGCAAGCACTGCTGTACTCTCATCTGCAGTGTGAACGAGGAAAAGAAGAGAGTTTTCCTGCAGGGAATTCCATTAATCACATTAATATAGCAATACATATAGTTTATTAGACACCACAGACACATGGTTTGTTCTCTCTATTTCCTTTTGCAACATGGTGCCCACAATTGAACAGCTGAGAAAGAGCACACTGTTTCCCGTGAATCAAACTCCATCTTGCTATTAAAATTCAAGACTGATTAATATCACAGCTTCATTGCTCACTTTACCGATTTCAGGCCACATGCATCAGGGAGAAGAGACGCAGTGAGAAGCAGCCTGCAACAGTGTTTTGACAAGCACCTTCTTGACCTTCCAGCACCGCTGGTGCGGTATGAGAATCCCCCCCTCTCCCTCTGCTCTGCCCTGATGCCTGTCTGTAATCAGCAGCCTTAACCATTCGCTGCTCATAATGAGATGTGGGAGCGAAGGAGGTCGTGAGACGTCCTTGGAGTTTGCTCCTCCAGCTGCAGGTGTGTCATCCAGGTTCATTATCCCATGGCCGATTATTTATGGTCTTCATCTGGACGGGCAGCCAGAAAGTCTGCAAATGATGAGCTCCCTCCCTGTCACGCTGACACATACTGTGACCGCGTGCTTTGATCAAAATCAATGTCATCCCGTGTGCACGTGAGCATACATAAACATGTCTGTGCCTATATGTTCATGCAGTATAATGGAGATATGGCTACGTTGGGGGACACCCAGCAGCCAACAGGACAGAGGACAATATCCGCCCTTCTGTGTGTGCTACACAAGTTGTCCCATTTGTAGAAGAAGAAAAAAAGCCTGGTGAGAGAAGAACACACAGCATATTGACAATCCAGTTAAAACAAGAAACCCATTCCTATTTTATGAGACTAACATTAAAGAAAGCTTCTCACAGCACACACGTGTCATTTATCTCAACCTCTTAAATGCTGAGGAAAATTTCCACAATCTTAGTGCGTGCAGTGTGTCATATCTGAATGTTTTGTATAAAAAATGAGAAAATGAGAAAATACAGTGAGTGCTCCTGACATTTAGAATCCCAGTGGCACTGGCACTACCAGTTTACATTTTTCACTCTCCTTACTGGGAGGCAGAGATGTCATTTCTGGAGAGATTAAGGACCATTTAAGACAGTACAAACCCACTTTGAGCCACAGTATCTTTATTACTGGAGCCACTCGGGCACTGAGCAGACATCAGCCACTGTCACACCCATAATTCAAATGCTATTATTTCCCCCCATGCACACAGTAGAAATACACACAAACACACACAAGCCCTCCACATGCACCCCTGCTATTCAGCGGTCATCTTTATCTCTCTGTCTCCACTCTCTCTCTCTTTTTGTAAGTATTGAATTTTTATTTTTATTTCACAAAGGATTCCTCGAGCATGTCTGTGATGTCTTTTGTAGTGAAAGTTGCATTTTTATGACATCTCTTCCCGGCATTGGTTTCCAGTGCTCGTTCACTCATAGACCATTTATTTTGTTTTCTACATTTTTCACTGATCTAAATAAGGGGCTTTCATAGCCAACATCAAAAGCTGCGTCTCGGTTACAACTCCTCAAGGTAAATGCGAGCGGCCCTCCGTCAAACTGCACCGTCAGCATTATCACACACACTGCAGATTCAAAAAACACCACCAGTGAATCTCAACAAGTATTTAATTTATAGCAAATAAGCTTCAACAACAGTATAACATTAAAAGCACCATATGCTTGTATTATTGGGGTCAGAGTCCTCTCTTAGCTGTCAGAAGGATCTATGGCTTCACATCTTTATAATAATGAAATGCTCAATTTATCTCATCCTTTATTACCCTATTGGGTGGAAAACACACTTCATTAGGTCATATGATAGTTTCACTGCTGTGATACTGCAAAGGGAAATTAGGCATTTTACAGTCTGAGGTAATAAGCATTAGACATTTTTTATGTTAAGAAGCCTCTATATCGGGGGGCTATTTTTAGCTTTTGTCATGATGCAAAATAAAGCACTCCTAGGAGGTCTGGCAAGAGAGAGAAAATGAGTAAGAACACAGCATCACACATGAGACACACATCTGCTCCACAGTGGGTAAATAACTCACTGATTTTCAAAGTCAGCCTGTTTCCAGTAAAGTCTTTGCAGTGGGAGAAATACTCAGTTCTGTTCAGGCCAGCTATTAACAATTAGAAACAGGGGGAGACTATTTTCCAAATTGGGCCCTGCACACACTCCAGCACCACCACCCATCCACCCACCATTAACTCAAGCACCAACCCTGCATGTGCATGTGTTGTATGTCCTGTGTTTTACAGTAAAGTGTTTTACATGTTATCTCTTGGGTCCTTTTTGTCCTTATGTCTTTCTATATCCATAAATAAATCATACCGAACAAAAAAGCCTGGCAATTATAAAAAATCAAGTATAATGTCTCTAACAACCATTTCCAAATGTAATGTTGATTTTTTTTTTTTTTTTAGAATATTTTTTGGGGCATTTTTCCCTTTATTAGATAGTGACAGTAGATAGACAGGAAAGGTGAGTGAAAGATGGGGGATGATACGCGCTATGACATATATATACATATATGTATATGCATTGTTTTAGTTGAAATTCATAAAACCTATATATTCACATTGATATACTATTTATTTGTAAAGACTTATCTGATACATGACGAGGACATTTTTTAAGGGGCCCCAAGCCCAAAATGTCAGGAAACATTTAATATTTAGCGTGGCAAGTTTTTTATAAAGATTTTAAATCTAAAAAGTAACTACACCTACAAAATATTAAATGTACAATATTGCTTTCTAGATTTGTAATGGAGTTAAATTATAAAGTAGCATAACATGGTAATAATGTAATACCTCAAAACTATACTTAGTACAGTACAGTAGATTCTACTACTGAATAATAGATAGATACTTTAAATAAGAAGACGTCATTGCTGGTTTCTCCAGGCCTCCTCAGGGTGCTCTCATACAGTAGATCAGTCTATTTACTGGCGTTCAATCACACACCCCTACACCCGGAGCCTGGCTCCTTTTGAAAGATTTTACCCTAAGGGGGGTTTCCGGAAGCTTTTGGAATACCAGTTCTAATCTTTATCAAGTGAGCAGCACTCAGATGTTTTCGATGTGGGTATTGGTCTGCTCCCCCCTCTCTCTCCCTTCCTCACATCCCTCCATTCTCCACCCACGTGCACACACCCACGTTTGCCATGTCTTTCTGCCTTTTATTCCCTGCTCCACTCTCAGTAGGTGTGAAAGCCCGTGGGATTTTTTGTGTTTTTTTTGTGGGTCTTTTTTCTCTTATGGAAGTCTTTTACACAAGGAGGACTAAAGCACAGTATGAGGCGTAGGCTGCAGTATCACAGAGACAGAAGAAGGAAGGTGTGATGACAACCCTGCAGGCTCAGAATCGGATCACGCGTCATGCTTCACAGCCTCGGCCCGTGAGTTGGGTTTGGCCTCGGTTTTTGCAACCTACTCATCCCAGCTTGCAGCAACTGAAGGTTTCGGGGCGAGTTTAAAACACAAAGACTCGTGCAGTCTCTCCTGGACTTTGTCTGGCTGATATACGTTGCATTGAACTGCCATCTCTCTCTGTTTTCATGTAGCCCCCCCCCCCCACACACACACACCACACACACACACGCACACACACACACACACACACACACACACACAGCTCCCACGGTCTACATAAAGGTATACCATCACTGTCAGCAGTTCCTCAATGAATTCCCAACTAGCTTTAATTTCCAGACTCATCCATAATTCACCAACAGAGGGCATCGAACAGAGCGGCATCTTGCTGGATTAAAGGACCAAGTACTGTATCTTTTCCTTTTGGTTTCATTTGAATAGATTTCATATTCATTGAAACGGCACATGAGACATCCAATTTCAATATGTTGAAATGCAAAAGGAACAGACAGGGAGGAGTACAGACGGTGGGGAGATGGACCTTGACTACAAACACATTAGCATGGATGGCTGTGAGATGAGGCTGCTTCAGATTTAAGATGACAACATGTCGTTTGCGAATACTGTCCAATTTTCAATATTTTGTAAGGGGCACTCTAGCGACTCAGCATTGCACCTCCAAAGAGTTGGGGGACTTGCAAGAGACGGATCATACAAAGAATGGCCCTTACTTTGGGTTTCTAGTAAGGATCAACTTTTTAAAATGCTGGACCCTTCGTCTACCTTACTGCAATTCAATAGCATCTTAGATCACACTTGTTAAATGTTGCAATCTTTTAAGTTCCATTCACCCATTTTACAACACAGGTTTTACATAAAATATTTGAAGTCTCAACTCATGATGTTGCTGGGGTTACTTTCTCAGATTTGACAAAGTAAAAGTATTATACAACTAATTTCCTAAGCTGAGATGTACTTTCTATGATAAGTGCAGTGGCCTTGCAACCTTGTCCCTGGTTTAGCTTAGTTTAGCACAAAGACTAAAAACAGCCAACCTGGTTCTGTCCAAAGATAACGAACCCCACTTAATCAACCCCACTAATCAACATGTTGTATTTAGTTGTGTATGTGTAAAAATGACCCGTTGTGGTGTTATGCAAAGGTTATGTATCAGACTGTTTTTCATAGTAACTTGCTGGAGTCCGAAAGGTTGCCTGTGTAGTTTTTACATTGCTGATCATTTTGGGTTAAACAAACAATATAAATACATACTGTACGACATTTAATCTAACTTTAAAGAGAGGCTATATCTGTTTCCCCCTGCCTCCAGTCTTCATGTTAAGATAAGCTATCCTCTTTCTGACTCCTGCCTTGTGTTTACCACACGTTATTGATAGCCAACTTTGCATCCTTCTCTCAGAAAGAAAGTAGCGGTAGTAGTATTTCTTTAAAATGACAGCAGGCTCTTAAGGGCTACAGCACGTTGGTCTAATGGTAAGGTCTTGATCACTGCATCTCCTGTTCTTCTCCTTCTTTCTCTCCCTTCTTTTGTTTCCAGTCACACAGCCTCGCTCCCATCAGTACCTCAGGGCTGACATGTCAGCCGATGCTAACAAATGACAAGCGTCCCCACTGCTAGCAAGTCCATCTGTCTATGTCAGAGTAATTGAATTTCATAAATATAATCAGAGGATCTGTTATGAAGGGACCTGTAGTGTAGTCTGCTCTCCTCTGCGTCATGGCTGCGTATTATTTCACACACAGACACTGTCTGCAGCCACATTAACAAGAGCAACACACACATGATTACATCAAAACACAGATAGACATTAGTCTGGTATCTGAGTGAGTAATGAACAGAGGATCTGCTGCACCATTTGTCATGAAATGAAATCTAATAGGAAGGGGAAGTTGCCAGTGGCATGCCGGCTTGATTGATCGGGTGATGGAAGGACAATTGATGCTCCACTCCGGCGTCATGATGATTTGCTCTGGATTAAAAAAGGAATTGTACTTAAAACTCCACTAGACAATTTGACACACTCAAGTGAATGAATATACTGCAAGGCAAGCTGCCACTATGGATCAAAACAAAAATGAAACGGAAAACTACTGCAGGTGGAAAATACTTGAAACTCCAAATCCCATTCACTATTAGTCAACTCAAGACCACAGTATTGACGCTGACCAGTGTGTGCAAATTCAGCGTTAACTGAAAGTTCTGCTGAAACAGATGCTTCACAAGAACCATATGTTCAATAGAAAGCATCTAATTAGCTTTTAAATGAGCCGAGCTTTGACCTGAGAAGCTCCCTCGGAGGAGTAGTTAATCCCCGTAGAAGCAGTTTGAGGAATTATTGATCCAAAGGCCCATCAAGCTTTGCTCAATGAGGATGCTATTGGCAGAAAGCACCCAGAGAGTTCTTCCACTCAATCTACAAACTCACTTCAGAGAATAAGTAGAAAAACAAGCTACAAACTCCACGTGAAGATGATCACAACAGAGGGTGAACTGGCAGGGCCTTGGGGAGTTCTCAAAGACGGCGATCTAATTAGTGGCAATGAAGACCTCAAAAAACTCCTTTGACGATGGTGCTCCCGACAGAGATTACCTCGCTCCCAAGCTGCAGAGATTAAAGCAACAAACCCAGATCCAAACTCTCCTAGATGCCACTGTAGGTAGGTTCTGTGAGGCCCAACATTGACTTCATTCAGAAATAAAGACTTAAGATGTGAGGATCCATCTGAAGTTTGCTCAATCTGATCCATCTGAAGCCACCAAGGCTTCAGTTCACACCCAAAAGGAAAGACAATCTCTCAAAGACCTAACATTTTTATTTTGAGCAATATTTTAGTTCAAAGATCAAACTAACAGGACAGATGATCACATGTTACTGGCTCCATTTGGAAAGCAAGCAAGGACAAACAACTGTGATGTCTGCCAAGCAGCAAAACCTGTCTGGAAGAGGACTGGAAGCAGCTGATTCACTCACTCATACAGCACATGTTCAAGTCCTGATAGATTTCATTACCACAACAATTGATAGTCTGTTGCATCTGCTGTGTTGTGGGACGCGCAGCCTGGGATGTGGAAAGACAACATATGGCAGATTTAATTAATGTGAACCATCTCGTTGTCTGCCTCCCTGCAGACAGTTTAGGTCTGGTAGACCCTGCAGACCTTCCAAGTCGTTGGGATTCACAGACATTTCCAGACCAATTCCCTCTGCCAGCCACACCTTACTGAATTATTAAGTGTGCTCTCGGCCCACATGAGCCTGGGTTTTAACTTCCAACTTGGGCTACCCTAACCCTTGCAAGAAAAATGTATACATTTTAATTGAAAGTTGCTGGTTTGATACGCTGTATATATTTCCTGACAACTCAAAATTTGATTTGTCTTTTTACATGATTCAGTCACTGCCATTCAGCCGAAGTGCGGATGCTTACTTTTCAAATCCCCCAGATCAATGAGCGCCTTCCGAGGCACTGTTTGTACTTTCTTTTTCTTTCGTTCTGCTTAGGAGAGTGCTCCTTTAATGGATTTGAACACTAAACTGATGAAGGAGCATTTATTGGCTTATCAGGACAAATCGCATTTTTGAGCAGGCTCTTAGAATCAGACCTCCTTCCTGTAATGGGATAAACAAAATGGCCTTATCTCAAATTGGAGAGTGTGTGAATCCACCGCTGCCAATGCAAAATATATATTCCAAAAGAGATACCAAGAAACATTGGCTCCTGCACACGGTTTTGCGAAAATGTCGTTAAAATGATCGAGCCCTGTGCCTACTGGCAGTGCTGGCAATTGGAAGTTAACCCTTTACTTACAAACATCAAGGAAATAAACTGTGCTCTGTACAATGTGCATCATTTTAAAATGAAGAATGCAGTCTTGTTGGGTAAACGAGATTCAAATACCCCAATAATGTCCAGGCTCATAGTCTGAGCCAACACATCCAAAGCATTAAAGCTTAAACACGACTCTGCCTTTGGTGTGAACTGAACTCTCTGAATACACAAATACCCAAAAAAAAAAAAAAAAAAAATATTGAGGTCATATGTTGAGAGAGAAAAAAGTTTAATAACATTTTGTTCTTCCCTCTGGTACTCCAGTGTTTCATCCGTGCACCAAATCAGTCCGTAAAATCAAAAGAGGAGAGTCTCTGTTTGAGAGTGCAAAAACACAAATATCATCACTCACCATCTGACAACATGACAGCTATATTTAACTGCACAATCTAATATGCAATATCTTTGAGTTATCAAATCAGCTCGCCCCCGAGGAAATGTAAGAAAAACAGCATTGATTGGGGGCCCAACACGGTGCTCCGTCATTATCGACTGACCCTGCTGTCAGGAAACAACCTGACAAGCTATTCACTCTGGAAACCCAAAGAACAAAACTGGATAATCCAGCAATCAAAAGGGTGGCAGTTTGAGATCATTCATGGCTGATTTTCAAACAGTAACATAGCTCAAATAAATAACATCCATTCGACTTACATTCAGAGCCATTTGCAACACAGTGGAACAAAAGAGGAACATGAAGAAGAATACAGCCATGTATTTCCTTTATCTTTTATGCAGTATAGAGTTCTTTCTCTTCGATAAGGAAATAATGAATTCACTCACATCTGATACACAGAATCCAGGATGGTCTGAAGGCTGTGACCATTACCATAGCAATACAATGATACAAAGGGTTTTATATGTGGATAGAAGCATAAAAGATCTCTGGTTCATTCACCCTGAAAGATGAATATGAACTGTGTCAGCCATGCAGCACATGAAAGACTTTTTCCGTTATTTAAAAAAAAAAAAACACAGAAAAACCCACTAGAAATTGATTGAACGGGGGATTGAATTGATGACTGTTGAGACAGCCATAGCATGAAATATTATACAAAATATTGTCTTTGTCATGAATAGATAGCTTGCCTGGCTCTAAGGAAGGCAGAAATTGTGGAAAGTAAACTGGTGCAAAAATAATGTGATTCTAATGATGCTTTATAAAATTGAGTGTGGGGGGGGGGGGGGGGGGAGGGGGCACAGCGCACACACACACACACACACACACACACTTGTATGTCCAGAAACAAAAACATAGATTTATCACTTTTCTTAGTTGCCATTTGTTCAACATGCTGAGACTTAAAGCTGCATAACCGTCTTTTGTTGGGGTTGGGTGGGGGGGGGGGGGGTCACTAAGGGGCAGTTGTAACCTGCTGTAAACACAACACTGACATATTCTGTTGTGCTTCTGGCTAGCCGATAAATGTAAAGGCTTGGACATACTTTCCATTCATACCACCCTGCCCTAAAACTCATATGAGTGAAAAGAAAGCTCTGTAGAGCAAAGATGGGTGGCAATTCTCTGTATGTTTGTCAGTGATCCCTAACCAGAGCTACTGCCAGGGGGTATGTGGAAAGATTGTGGAGCAGCTCAACTAAACAGAAAAAAAACTTATGATTTGATCAAAAGAATATATCAGCTGCAACACCTAAACACTACATGTTGCAGTAAGTTGGAGTGCATGGAAACTAGTTAGCAAGTGAGCACAGAAGTTTGAACAGTTAGTTAAAAGTAAGGACTAAATAGTTGTAATGAGTAGTTAAAAGTAGTGGAGAAAAGGTTAAAATAGTGATGGATAAATAGTAGTAGATGTAGTAGTTTGATTGCTGACAAAACCAACCAACAGTTGACAACACAACAATATCCACTTTTATATTATTAATAGTGTTAGGCATTTGGAACATACATTGGGAACAATGAAGGGCCACATGCTTTATCTCTCAGGGCTGTGTGGGTACCTCAAACCAAAACAGCTATAAGTAACCCCTGTCATATCCACAGTCATTTTATCCATTCTCAATACAAACAAATTGAAAAATAATAGCTATACCATATACCACACAAGTATGATTGGTTCTCACCAGCAGGTTGTTGCTGCTGTTTCCCTGTCTTCCCATAATTGTTTTCTATGTTTTGTTCCTGTTATTTGTTTAGTGGTGGCCAAGCAGCATGCTCAGGGTTTGTGGGTAATGAATAGCACGCTAGTGTGCCAACAACCACCTGGGAGGCTGTGACTTTGCTGGAGGCAGAACACTGCTGATCGCCCCCAATGAGAGCCGCAAAGTGGCTCCGGCCACCTGCTGATGCACAAAAACCTGATGATTGCAGAAGCAAATCCAGTCTACTGAAGCGAGAACAGGAAGACTGGCAGACGGCACATCTGAAACTAGCACGGTAAGCTTATTTAGCAGACAAGAATTTGTGATGTTCTCCCTCCATCCCATTTACCAAATTGTTATACTTGGAGTGTAAGTTCACCAAAGAAGCATTAAGCCCCCTGAGAGCTTCGACATACACGTACACATGTCTAAGTGGCTTTTCTTCACACATCACATGAATAAGACTCTAGTTCTCTATCAATCTGTTGCCATGCTACCATATTTTGCTGCTGCTCCTCTTTTCACAGAGCTGAGAAGTCCTCACATTCATGGTTTGTATGGATCTGATGACAACTAATGGGATCTCCGCGCACTAATTGCTCAAGATCTGGATTCCATTCACAACCTCCAACCTGTCATGGCCCTGAGTAATGTTCTTTTACAAGCAAAGCAGAGGCTTATTCAGAAAAGAGACCAAACCAAAGAGACATGTAAGGTTTGAGTTATGTATTTCTGAAGGGTTACAATCAGATCATTATACAGATTATGGGCCCTATTTTAACGATCTGAGCTCACTGCATGGCGCAGGAGCGTTTAGGGCGTGTCCAAATCCACTTTTGCTAGTTTGTAGTTTGTCTGTGCACCAGGTGCATGGTTCAAAAGGGTTGTGCTTGGTGTCTTCATTAATTCATTGGTGTGTTTTGGGCGTAACATGCAATCAGCCAATCAGAGTGTCATCTCCCATTCCCTTTAAATGCCAGGTGTGTGTGTACCTTGGCACATTGCTATTATGATGGCGGATTATCACCGTAATATTTTTATTTGTAATATTTTGCATGTTTCTGTGCTGCTGTGCTTCCCTGTGTGTGTGGAACAAGCATAGTGTGTGTGCTGTGCCTAAGCCTAGGTGCATTTTATTGATGCACTGTTGAAATAAAAAGTTGTGGGTCAATGGCGCGATCACTTTCTGCTGTCGCAAGACAGTAATACGCCCAGAATGCACCTGAACACACCTCCCTGTAAAGACACTTGGGTTTGGCTTAGCGCCGCGCTCCGCCTGGTGCAAGACAGGGCCCTATATGTGAAATAATGTGTGTAAAGTACATCATATTATCATACAAAATACTTTTTAATTTAGCTTAAGGGTTTGAATGATAATGGGTTTCTGAATGCAAATACTACAACCATGTTTACCAATTTAAAGGGGATCTTTGACATTTTGCGGAGATACTCTTGCTTTCTTTCCCAGAGTTGGATTAAAAAATCAATACCACTCTCATGTCTATTTGTTAAGCATGGAAGCCAGGAGGTGATTAGCTTAGCTTAGCTTAGCAAAGATTGGAAGCAGGGGGAAACACCTAGCCTGGCTCTGTCCAAACTAAGACAACAACAAACGAGATACAACAGGTTAATGAGTGAGCTTTAGAGATGCTGTTGGACGGATTTTGTTATCTTTTTGGACAGAGTTGGGCTAGCTGTTTCCCCCGTTTTGAGTTTTTATGCTAAGCTTAGCTAACCACCTCCCATCTCTAGATCTATACTCTACACAGATGTACGAACGAGTGGTCTCAATCATCTCAACTAACTTTTGGTATTTCCCAGAATTTCAAAATATCCCTTTAAATTCAGAAGAAAAAGTTGTTTTTTTTGTTAGCAACTGACACGCTCTGCTTTGTAAATGAAACACATTAAGCAGCCTGATGCATTAATGTAGCTCTCCTCAGTCAAGGAGAGAGAGACAAAAATGAGTGTGGCTCCATCAATCTCTGTCTGTCTGTCTCTGGACCTTGGGCAGATGTACATTGTTCATTTCAGGACATCCTCAGATCAGACTCAAGTGTCACAGTCACTCAGTCTCAGAAAAACTTCTGTCATCTTTAGACCAAACGGCCTCAGCATCAGAAAAACTTAAAGACAGTATAAGACAAAGTTGTAAGTCTTCTGGTAGCTGTGCGAGAGAAATCTCAGTCATTCCCAATCAGCAGAGACGGAGAGCGTAGGTATATGTTAGGAGATGACATAGACACAGGCTAATTATTGCTAACTAAAATGCTAGTTAGCATTAGTAATTAAACCTAAACAGCTAATGTTAGTCGAAACTGACTGCACACTTATACTGTATTGTTTGATATTTCCTCTACTGTGCAACAGTAAGTTGCGTGGTTATGACACAATTGTTAGCCTATAATGTGAGATACAAGGTAATGGAGCCTTTTGTACATTGTTGTGTTTCTTTAGAAGTTAACAATGGATAAATGAAGTCTTTAAACGCTTCAGATGTAAAGTTATTCGCCGTCAAAGTGATGTCAAAATGAATGGGAGTCAATGGAATGCTAATGGCGGATGAATGCTAGGTAGAACAAAAATGGCACCATAGGAGCTACACTTAGTGGAGCCTGGCTTATCCCCGTGGAGAAACCTCTGTCATCTTCAGACCAAATGGCCTCAGCATCAGAAAATCCTCTGTCAGCCTCGGACAAAACTTTGACGGAAAAAAACGTTGTGAGATGTTACACTGTCCAGATGAGGGAGCTGTTGACTAGCTTTCTGAATTAGCAGCTTTTACAGCGAATACCCAGTCTCACAGCAGCTTTTTTCATGATATCAGCACATTTTTTTAAACTAATGTATTTCAATAGGAAGCATCTTTCGTGATCGCAGCACAATTCTGCAGAGAAGCTGTCTACAGCTTTGCTATTACTGGTATTTATCAATGGTGGGAATCTCTGGACACCTTTTGATTTGATTCTGATTCAGAGGCCAATGATTTGATTCTAAACCGATTATCAATGCCATTCCATGCGCGAAATAAAAAAATACATACATCTAAATCTGAGTTTGTTAGATTTTGATATGCACAGTATTTGTCACCGACAAGTTTTAATGACATTTTTTGTCTACTGGGGTTTTTATTGTGTAGTCATTTCATGCTTAAGCCTTAATTCTCATGTTGTCCCTGGGTCAAACTGACCATTTTCCTATGTAAATGGGCTGTGTTTATATAGCGCATTTCTAGTCTTAACAACTACTCAACGCGCTTTTACATAGAACAGAAACCATTCACCCTTTATACATCGGGTCCAAGGCTGCCGTACAAGGTAAACAAGGTAAATGTACAAGGTGTGTGAGTGTTTGCACAAATAAACACTGTGTGTGAGGATTTACACAGATAAACACTCACACACACATTCACACGCCGATGGACTGAGATGGAAAATGTTCTCTCAATGTTCTTTTTAACTACCCAAAATAACATGATTGATTTGGGGTGATTTTGATGGGTAATTGTGGGGTGTCTTTTTCAATTCTATAGCATTTGAAAAAAAGTGAAAAAGGTTTAAAAATAGTGTTGAGTAAAAGTTGACCTATTCCAGTCTGTGATTATCCATCAACATATGTTACTTTCCTTTAATTTGTGTCTAAATGATTCCTAATTTCTGCTTTTGCAACTCAAACATTAGGTATAATTTCCTATAAATTAGGTTTTTATTGAACATGAATTCCAAAAATAACTGTAAAACTAAAGTTAATAAGTTAGTGTTAGTGTTGAAAACGTCAAAAAAAAGTGACAAACGTTGAAAAAAAGCGTCAAAAGTGTTAATTGAAATGGACAAAAACGTAACAAAAAGTTAAAAACATTGATAAAAAGCATCAACAAAATCGTTGGTTTTCAATTTTGACGGGAAGACAACACGAGAGTTAAACCTGCTCGTGATGATCTTCCACGTCAGAGGCTCAGTCACGTTTAAAGGTGGAGAATCAGCTTCTTAGAACATGGAACATGACGTGGTCAGATGTCATGTGATAAAGTAGATAAACAGGCTTTTTGTGTTTGGCTTTATTATTTCATGCATGTCTTATTAGATCGTGTGTAAATATACAAAACGTTTTGTGTTGTTTTGGGGGAAATTCTAATGCCCATGGTGAGATCTGGGAAAGTATTCAAGAAGGGTTCAATTTAGTCGTAGAGAGAGAGGAGAGCAGCATACTTATCTAGTTTCTAAAAGGCTGAAAGCAAAGGGAGGGAGGGAAAGTCTGGTGGGAACCAGTTCTGACTATCTGGGAACAGACTCTTGTGGAACTCGAGGTCAAGGAGCAATATCACATCATCTACTGTATTTTGAAACATTTGTGCTGAAGACCGAAACTGGGAAATGTTAAAGCAATAGAACAACAAGCCTGTAATTTACCATTAATCAACCCTCATGTTGTCCTCGGGCCAAATTGACCCGTTTTCCTATACAGTATCAACGTTCTTTTTAATTACCCAAAATAACATGATTGATTCCACAAAACGCTCTTTGGCAAGTACACATTTCTACTTTCACTCATTTTGGGGGGTCTTATTCAGTTTTGAAGCATTTGAAAAAAAGTGGTTTTGAAATAGTATTAGTAATAGTAATAGTCAACATACATTTTTTTTAATTTTAATCAAAACAATTCCTAATTTCTCAAACATTAGTTATATTTTCCTATAAATGAGGATTTTTGAACATGAATTCCAAAAATAACTGTAAAAGTAAAGTTAATAAGTTAGTTAGTAAGTCAGTTTTTAAAATGTCAAAAAAATGTGACAAAACATTGAAAAAGGTGTTGAAAAAAGGGACAAAAACATAAGAAACGTCAATAAAAGTGTTGATTTTCAATTTTGACGGGAAGACAACACAATGGTTAATCCACAAAAAATGTAAATGACCATTACACTGGCTAAACAAAATACATCAGAAATAATAAGAGTACATAGATATTAATTTTATTTCCATCACACAACCTTGTTGTGCATTTTTCTAACCTACTTTTTTCCTTCAGAAAGAGAGGGCCAATACGGTGGATGTGCCCTTGCTGTCAAGGGTTCCAGTGTGAATTACAATGGTACCTAAATGTAGCAAGAATCTATTTTAAGTCAATCAAAATCTGAGCACACACAAAATGTCAGCACATCTGTTTATTCTGGAATTGTGGAAGAAACGAGTCAAATGTGTAAGCGGGTATTTGTAGTGTCTGATATCAATAAACAACGCTGGAATGACTTCAGACATTGAGCCTCATCTGAAGCACTGCATCCACAACTGCCACCAGTTTAACAAATGCTATTAATTAACGCAATGTGACATGAGTAATGATGACTTAAGAGGCGTATCCATGCTTGAATTGTAATAAATGAGCTGGGAAAGGTTTGAGTGAGGATGTGAGCTCTTCAAACTGCATGCAGGACTCAAGTAATGGAAGCCATGACTCAGCTCTCAAACGGGTGATAAAAGCATAAATATCTAAGAGTGCTAACTTACAAACAACACCAAATCACTGCGCTGTTAATGGCTGTAGACATAATTTACCAAACTCAAAAGAGAGCTGCAATAAAGCAAATGAAGTATTGTCTGGAGCGGTGAGTACTTAGACGACGATGCATGTGACACATGCATGAAGTCAAGTAAATATATGTAATATAAACTACAGCTATAGGAGGGAAGTCCTAAAGACAGGTGGTCCCACAGGACACATTCTTTATCAGTCCAGAGGAAAAGCTTTCATATTTTTTTTTTTATTTCATTTTATTTCGGCTTGTTGAGGATGATGTCATGCTGTGTGATGTGTGTGACTGTTTCTTTGGTAGAAAGCAGTGTCGATTGAATCCATTGACGGTGAGGCCTGGGTTTTTTAAATGTAATTTGAAACGCGTTCAGCACCACAAAGGCAATTCTTTTCACCTCTATTGTATTGAGGGAGATGGTAGCAAAAATCTCAAAGACAGATATTTCATAACCATTACAAATTTAACCACTAACTGTGATGATTCATCCCTTTTGAAAATGTGGTAGGCAATTAGCTTTTTGGCATTGTTGGGCAAAAATTCCATAATAATCTTTCGGTATATTGTAATAGAAGTGGTCTGAGAGAAAGCTAGTCTCCTTGCACTACATCTTGGCTTTGTTTTTTTAAGCTTTAGAAAGTCTAGCCTGTGACGGCAGACTTTGGCCGATCACGGGTCATTCACACGAGCCCGTATCTTAATGCCTGTCGGGCTCGGGTCGGAGTCCTCGGGTCCTGCTCTGTCAGACGCGGGCCGGACTCGGACAGAAAAATGCAACCCGATCCAGAATGGCATTTATAAGAAAGTATGCTATATTCAAGTAGTCTCACTCCACTATTACAACTTACAGTTCATACAAAAACAGTCCGAGGAAGTCAATTATGAGTCTCTTTACGGTCTCTTTTTTGTGTTTTTCCCGTCCTCCCGAGTCACCACAAAAAATTCCTTCATTTATCCACATGTACCGTGTGTAGTCTTGTGCATTATGTTGTCATGTTGTTATGTCTTGTACTCAATCTTGCTATAATGCTGATTCGGATTCTGTTTCTGATGCATCTGAAGTGAAGTGTGCGCATGCGCTGAAAAGTGCAAGCTGCCTGTTGCAGTGCTCCGTCTCTGTCTTCTTACTACTGGTGCTACTGTGACACAGAGTTGCCCTTCGGGGATTAATAAAGTATTTCTGAATCTGAATCTGAATCTGAAAAGAAGCATTGTGACAATTGCACCATGGACAGCACTACACATCAACTATGTGTATATGACTGTGGCTGTGTCTCAAATCGCGCACTTACGTTAGTGCACTTACAGACAGTACACTTCGCGCACTACGTATGGTCTTGCATGGTGCGTAAATTTCGACAGACGAGTGTTATTTCAAATCGCGCAATGCCATGTGCACTTACCGGAAATGACGATCACGTTTCATCTCTTCTTCTTCTGTAAAATTGTAAATTTCACCGAGGGAGAGCATTCCAGTCTGCTATTGTGTTTCCCGAAAAATAACTCCTGCTTTGTTTTTGATATTTAAAAAAAAAAAAATGCGATGTTTTTATTTGCTCCGTGTCACGCCAGGATGACGATTGCGACACCGCCGTCATGTCACCCCCACCATTAGCTGAAAATATTACACACAACTGTATTGTAAAATATTCGTTCTTGTTAGTGCGGTCTTTTAAATTAATTAATTATACCTATTTGTTGTAGTCCACTCTTATATGTATATAGCCTACTTATGTTTCTGCTCTAAAAATAAGTAACGTTAATATTCATACATTCATAACGTTACTGTTCATTTTAATGCCCAATTGTTTTATGAGAAAATCTTTGTACCCCAGAGATAAGACTGTTATAGTGAAGCATTACCCTTACAACTTACCTAGCGTTAATAGACAAAATATCATAACATCTTTTATATAAGTTGTATTTTAGTTCTAAAGGGTCTTCATACATGACGATACAACAGTGAAAGCAGAAGTGACAGACCTGACATTTAAATAGATCCGTTCCTTTATATTCATTATATGCTTGCCAATCTGGTTAAACTGAAGCTGTTAGATAGCTAAGGTTAGCTTGCTAGCACGTCAAATTACGGTACCAATAAACTTTATGGTACAAAAACTGTTCTGTCCTCGTTACAACCCTTTGTGCAAGTTGACAGGCAGCTTAACTCCTCCTCTAATCACCACACTGGGCGAAGGTGAATCGTTTACTTCTTTAATGATGGTCAAAGGTAGGGTAAAACTGAAAACAAAGATATAATAAATGACTACTACATCTTCACATGTAATGAAATGGAATGACTATTTAAAGGATTTTAGTCACAATTTAGCTTAGACTATTCTGTTTACTACAGTCGGCATAAGTAAACATTTAGAAACATATAAAACAATTTTGATAACATACGTCTCATCTTACATAAAAATATTCTTCTATATTGAAAGATGACATGTTAAAGAACATTTACATACCGACGATGCTCGTTTATAGCTTGAACGTGAGCAGATGGCCTTAGATTGATTTACAAATGTAAACAATGCTGTCTGAAGACATCCCTGAGTGCTTCCTGATGACATCATCAAAAGATGCCACAAAACAAACTTGACTAACAGCGCAATTCTCTAGTCTACTGCTAGGGGGAGACAATGAGTAGCATTACAGAACAGAACAAAAACCATTACCGACTGTAAAATTAACCAAATATACACATACAGGTGGCTTATATGTTATAAGTATAGCAAAAAGACTCACGTTCAACTTACATTTGTATTGCTCCGTCAGTCTCGCAATCGCGTCTTCGGCCGTCAAAGTTTTTCAACTGTTGTTAGCCCCGCCCCTTCCGCTACGTAGCCAAGATGGCGACCGTTGAGTGTGGAAAGTGTCCACCAATCTACACTCAACTTTGTGGCCGTTTTGAGTGCACCATTAGGGTATTTAAGTGCACTTGATTTGAGACGTAGCCTATGACTATGAGTAATCTAATCTATCACGCAACATTTGCAAACATACACTGAAAAAGGTTTTTGAACCACCTAATAGCTGGGAGCCAATTTAGGACACCACTTACACAAAAACGATGTGAATTATACCAGTTTTAATACTGGTTCTTTAATTGTAATGCTTGCACGTTTTTAATTGAGAAGATTGATCTTGTGTGAAGACAGGCCTCGTCATTTTAGCTCGTCATTTTTTTTCAGAGCTTTTGTCACTTTTTCCAATATTCTTTACCCTTTTATCCCCAATGTTTTGTCGCCTTGTTCGACATTTTTGACCTCCCATATTCCCGATGTAAAAAAAAAACTTGGAAACGGGTCATAATTGACCCAAGGACAACATGAGGGTTAATGACGATAAGAATGTGAATTGCTATGACTACCTGACCTAAGAACGAATAAATGTATCTATGTATAAATGTACGCTGGTTTATGTTGTGGGAGAGATGTGGGGGTAATGCATGATTTTTTGACCCCAACTATAAATAATGGGAAAAAGAAACAGCACAAAGCTTGAAAACTGTGAATCTTTTAAGCGGATGGATTTATGTATTCAGGATATTCATGTCTAGATTTCTCTCTGCAGGAAGCTAATGTGGTGCAATAAGAGCCAGGTGCTTGTTCTAAAGTAGAAACAAGATAAGTTCAGACATTATAGTTTTAAGCTGCACTAATCAATATTTTTATATCAGCAAGGTACCAAGACATTGTAGTGGTCCACAGTGAAACAGTGGCTGACTCTGCAGCTCCCCTTAGCTCTTTCAACTCCTGTTTTGGCTTTCTGGAACTCACTCTCACTGCTCTCATCAGCGTTGGTAACACACAGTTGCAGGCAGCTGTTTTCAGTGAAAAGGACAATGGTAGACAAGCTGGTGGACATAGTGGAGCAATTAGCACCTAAAGAACCAGATGTTTCCCGCAGGAGTTGGTGGAGACCAAAAACAGAACTAAAAGTAGAGTGCACATTATACTTGCATTACAGTTCAAATTAATGCTAATGTTTGGGTATCTGCTGGTTGTAATGTAATTTAAATAAGTCAGTTTGCATTGTTCCCAAAATCAACTTCTTAAATGTGGATAATGTCAGTCTTGTTGTTTAAGCTACCCCCAGGTGGCCAGAAAAATACACACCTACACACCCACGCTAACCCAACCCAGGTCATTTCACTTATAGATAGATAGATTTGTTACACGTGTTGGGACGGGACAATTTAGACCTTAATTGGTGCATGTAGTTTGACATAACTCTTCTGTGCTGTAGTTTGTAGATGGCCCCTAAGCTCTCTAACTGCCTCTCAACACAGGAACTATACACATCTGAATTAGCATTTCTTTCACATCTACAATAGTCAGATTCACTGTGTTCCCTCAGAAAAATCCCTTCACATGGGTAGGCACTTGTAATGACATTTTGAACATGTTTAGAGGCTAAAAACACATTTAAAACTTGCCCTGTTTAAGCCTGTTGGGAGCTAACTCTAGCAGAAGGATAACATGGTGTAGACAGCACCGATTGGTTTCATTTTCCTCTCTACCGCCAGCACTCCAAATTTACAAACAATAGAGATACATATTGGAATTGACCTGAATTCTCCTTTAATTTCTCAGGTATGGATGACAGGTCAAAGGTCAAAGTCATTTTGTGTACTATATAGTGTGTGTGTGTGTGTGTGTGTGTGTGTGTGTGTGTGTGTGTGTGTGTGGTGTGTGTGTGTGTGTGTGTGTTTGTGTGTGTTTGTGTGTGTGTTGGCGCTTTTTTACATCCCTCCGGTGCTTCTGTTTCCGCAAACCTCCCAGCAAAAGGAGACTCTTTAAGAAAATCAGGCACAGCATTGTGGGAAGAGTGAAGAGTTCTCATTGAAGTAAAGCAAACACCATCTCCTGCCAGCATCTCCACAGCATATGAGTTTCAAAATGTGCCACAGAAGATGGACATAAAACGTATTGCCTCGCTGCAAGGGAGGACAACTAACTGAGAGCTTAGACCCTTTGATACACACAATGAAGAGTTCCTCTGTGACAGTTGGATGGTGGTAATGGCCTTTTTATGATCTCAGAGTGGGTGCAAACTTATTTTAAAAGCTAAATGAAGGCCCATGTGTAATATTGAAAGTAATGGTGTATCTAAGAGTGTCATTGGGAAGTGTCATCTCCCTCTGACAGTAAAAAGACTTATTAAAACCAGAGGAAATTTCCCTCGTGCGAGTTTCTAATCACGATGTCAACACTCGCAACTTTCTCAGCATGTGTCTCTGCATGTCGTCCACACACGAGTCGCTGGGTGTGCTCAGAGTTTTGCTTTAACCTTGAACTATCTGGGGATTCCTCCCCCCCCATGCTTTGTCTCTTTTCTCTTTTAGCACAAACGATGCTTTCAGATCAAGAAAAGTGACCCACTCTCCAAATGCCCTCCTGGGACAATACACATGGTCGTCTGCTGTTGATGATTCAAACCGGTTGACACGGGGGGTATTTAGAGAGATGAGTCTGCTGCCTGCATGTGCACTCAGTTCTACTGCCCCACCCTTCCTCATCTTGTTATCTTCTGTACGTCTTATCCACCGGGAGCCCTGCCGCCTCCTCCTGCTTCACATCTTACATCTGCCTTTGAAACACAAGTCTTTTGAGGGAAAATGGCCTATTTTGTTCTGTTTTGTGGTGACATGTTTATGTGTGTGCAACTCTCAGGGGTGTAGCCGCTTCAGCTCGGTACATCGTGGCAAAAACTTTCAAACAGAGGTGGGTTTTTTCATATCACAGATGAGAACTAAAGACGCACTCCTCCATCCCTTTCTCTCCTCTCCCTTTCCCTCTTAAAACTCTCCCTCTTTGTTTCACTGTCACTCTCACTCTGACCGTCTGTTCACTCTCATTTCTCTCTATTTCCCTGCAAGCTGTGTGTCACCGTGGCTGCTGTTACGAAGCATGCATCACACACAGCTGGGACTCTGCCTCCATCTGACAACTCAAACAATGTCTGGTCAACGTCTGTAACAGGCAGCCCATTGCTATGAATTAAAAACTGCACTCCCGTAACAAACATGTCATTGATTTATTTCGGTCATAATCTAATCTAATCTTTAACATGAAGAGCAGCTCATTGTTTGACATTACAAAGAAAGCTTACAGCAAACGGGGGGACCGTTGTCCATCATTCACCCAGATTCATGTCCTGTGCTTTATAATGTTTAATACTGTGTCCCACCTAGTCTGCTGAATAGCATATGCAGCTGCACTGACACAAACAGCTACATGTGTGTGTGTGAATATATCTATCCTCTTGTGCTGTTCCCATGGTTCCACACTTTAAAAAGAAAATCTCCTGAATCTGGCCGGTGACACTTGACATGCTCCTCGTTTGGGTGCCCTGAAGTAGGTCCACAATGAAAACAAAGGGACAGAATAAGGTTTGACAATATTTTGGTTGTGTAAACTCTTGACCGATTCCAGAACACACTTTTACTGCTTATGGTGCTATGTTACTTAGTGGTAAGCTATATACAAGATAAACAGACAACACGTATTTAAGTGTGTGCTTGCATACTTCCCAGCAGCCACTCCTGTACTTGCTGCAGTCTTGTGCATGACTTGATTCTATACGCGTGTGTTGAATAAACCAAATAACAAAGTTTTTTCTCAAATCTTTATTAAAGACTCTCTGTTCAGATTTCTGCTACATATTACAAACTGTAACAATATGCAATTACTTCATACATATATATATACACATATACTGCATGTATATATGCTGTGTATAGCCTCTCTCTCTCTCTCTCTCTCTCTCTCTCTCTCTCTCTCTTTCTCTCTCTCTCTCTCTCTCTCTTTCTCTCTCGCTCTCTCTACATATATTATTCTCGCTCTCTCTCTATATATTTATTTATATATATTTATACGGATATGTACAGTATGTATTTACTGTACAGCCTCTCTCTCTTTTCTCTCTCTCTCTCTCTCTCTCTCTCTGCTGTATATATATATATATATATACAGCATACTCTCTCTCTATATATATATATATATATATATATATATATATATATACATATATATGTGTATACCATATGTACAGTATATATTTACTGTACAGCCTCTCTCTCCTCTCTCTCTCCTTCTCTCTCTCTCTGTCTATATATACATACTATGTATATATATATATATATACTGTATATATTTCTTTATATATGTACGGTATTTACTGTAAAGCCCTCTCTCTCTCTCTCTCTCTCTCTCTCTCTCTCTCTCTCTCTGTCTCTCTCTCTCTCTCCATATATATATATATATATATATATATATATATATAAAAGCACCTTACAGCAGGCGTGTCATTTCATCCACATGTGTACTTCACCATCATCTGTCTTTTCATAAACCCATCTGCTGTTCACATGCTGAAATTTCAGTCCAACAACGACACATTGTCACAATTTTACCAAATCACTTAATTTCACTCATAATTCACTTAGCAAACGATAGAAGTCATTTCAAAGCCACGCGAAAAGAGAGGGAACTGCAGGCGTAACTTAGGGTTCTACATCGGAGGGGTTGAGATCTCCACTTTGGAGCAAAATGTAAATTTTGAACACCAAAAACTTTGTTTCCTGCATTTCTGGGCAATTTCTGGTGAAGGTAATTATAATAGGTTTCAGTGGCCAGTTTTGATTACTAAGAGGGAGGTGGCTGATAACACAAGTACCACTCGTTCTTCTGAGGATATGACTGAGCTCACTCTTGCGTAAAGATTTGTTCCTCAGAAGCATATTAATTGGGGTATTTGCATAACTGGAGAAATGAGTTGTGAGTAATACCAGAATAGCTAAGAGATACTATTGTGTTATTTTTTTATTGGTTTTCTTTGACAGTGAAGCACGGCGTGCTGTTTACACAATCAGTCCTGTGGCAACGCCTGTGACAGCAAGTTCCAACTTCAGCCTATTGTTTGATGATTTTACTCTTCCCCCAGTCACATGCAGTAATGATCAAATGAAAATCAATTCAACACAGCTCCTGGTTTTGATCTGTGTTATTTCAAATAATGAGCTCTCTAAATAAATGATGCTTCTGAATTTCCTGGCATGTATTTCTGCTGGCACCCCGCTGTGTTTATCTGTGGACGGAGCCAAACACGCTCGGAAGCCTGAAGCCGCATGTCTCAAGTGAGGTGGGGGACACCATGTTGTGTTGTAGGATGACTTGGGTATTTTATGTTTTAATGTGGTATTTTGATAGTGTCGTTAGCTGTATCTATGTATTATTTAAGCTGCAGCCTGCTTGGTGTAAAGTCAGCCGAAATCTGGCAGGTGGTCATACTGAATCAACACAACCCGGCTGAAGCTGAAATCTGTGGACAATGAGGTCTGGCCTTGCTATTTTTTCTGGATGTTTTGGTTTTTATGCGAGATAATTATTCACCAAGAGATGGACAGAGACACTGAAAATGTCATAAAGTTAGTTTTTACTTGCAAGTAAGAGTCAATTTGCATCACCCTGATCCTAAAATCTCTTCACTGGCTCCCTGGCCCACTCAGAATAGAGCATAAGGTCTCCCTCCTCACCCTCCAATGCCTTCACGGACATGCCCCCCTTTGCCTACAGGAACTCCTCACCCACCAGACCTCCTCACGCGCCCTCCGGTCTGCTAACCACAAACACCCTCCCGGCTAACCCTAACCCTTTACCTACAGGAACTACGCACCCTCCAGACCTCCTCACGCACCCTCCGGTCTGCAACCACAAACACCCTCCAGGCTAACCCTAACCCTTTACCTACAGGAACTCCTCACCCACCAGACCTCCTCACGCACCCTCCGTACTGCAACCACAAACACCCTCCAGGCCTGCTCTGCACCTTGGAAGCCACCCAGGCTGTGGAACACCCTCCCTGAACACCTGAGGGCCCCACAGTCTACAGACGTTTTTAATAAAAACCTCAAAACACATCTTACATGTCTTTTCAAGAAAGCGTGTTACTAATGTAGGTTTTCCTCTTAACTATTTAAAGAACTTGATCTTTTTATCTTTTAATTATTGACTTTTTGGGGATAAATTTCATTATTACATGCTCCATAGCACTTTGAGATTGCTGAAATGTAAAGTTTCAGTTTCAAATGTTATTTTTATCATTACTTACTGCAAAGTACAGGAAATATGACTAACCTGAAGCCCTCTACATCGGCTTATGTATGAGTGAAGTACACTCAGAGTCGGTACATCACTGCATTTTACAACTTCATATTAACTTCCTTTAATTATATTTATTACTGTGTGTTGACCTGTGTCTTCTACTTTTCCGCTTTTCCTTTTATCCCTGCTGCTGCAACAGTGTGGATTTCCCCATTATTGGATTATTAAAGGATTTTGAATCTTGAATCTTGGATCTTGATGACGTCAGTTGTTATCTGGTCCGTTTCGATGACGTCTCCTTTGTCTGGTCAGGGAGACGCACGTGCTGTCCTCAGGCTATGGACAAGATAACCAGTGGCTCCATGTTATCTTGTGGGTGAGCAAGCAGTATAATATGATTTTCTTATGCAGACAGTTTTAATATTAATGAAGACAGTAGCATGCAAACAGCAACCATGGAGGAGTTTCCAGTCTACTATCCTATTCTAAAGGCTTACTCCAGACAAAATGTGACTACTTGTAAATCAAAATCTTCTCGTTGGGAAATAAAGCAGTCGGTACAGATCCATAATTTCCTAATCATTTTGCTGGACGTTTCCTGGAAAGTAATAAAGTATGGTATAATGTATTAAGTATGGGTAAAATTGAAACAAAGTGTAATTTAAATGCATGCACAAATTTAACTGAAACTGCAGAAAATGCAACAGAAAGGCTAATTAAACTAAAAATATATGAGGAATTCAAATAATAAAGATGTCCAGGCATGTGGGGGGGGGGACTGATTCATGACCTCAGTATCTCTGATGCCTGTAATCACCTCTCTGAACTGCACACACACAGATTAAATTGTATTCAATCTTTTTTAATGAGACTCAAATGGAAACAATTTACTTCAGCTGTTCCATAGCCATTGCTTAGACACTGATATGTAAATTCATAATAATGCTGTCATTTGGTACTAATTACAGGGAATAAAGAGACCGTTTTGGTACAGAAAAGTCAGATTTCTGTATTTTGACACTTTATTTTGACACTTTTTGAAGTAACATTTCCAATGCAGGACTTTAAAACTTTTACTTAAATAGTTGTCAAGAATTATATTTCTAAAGACTTTTTGACCTTATCATGGTCAATATTTTAGTCAAATCTACCAGTATGACTAGACGTTTTTCCTATTTCTCTCTGTATGGATGTATATGAAATGTTTTTACATTTCATCATTTTTGCTTTTTATCATACTGATACAAATTCTCAAATGTTTCCCTGATGAGCAATACATTTATAACCTCTGACATGTCTGAAGGGTCTGTTTAGCTGGACTCTGGTCAGACATCACACTGCTGCTGTTGCTGAATGTTGCAGAACACATGTGCCAAGAGAGTTCCACTCATCTTCACACACACACACACACACACACACACACTAAATTGTTGTCTATAAAGAGCACATGCATGCTGTAGATCCACAAATCGTTCATGTCAATTATCTTGTTTCAATAAAACATCAGAGAATGATACTTTTTATTTAGAAATAACCAGATTGACCACCAGGGGGAGCTACAACATTTGTTTACATACTAGTTGGTCCACTTTAGCAATGTAACCCTTGTGATGTCCTCCCGGGTCAAAAACAGACAGAAATTTGACATTTTTCTCCCTTTTTCAGACTTTTTTTTTTCACTAACACGACCTTCCTACCACTAGTTTTACACTACTTTTTGGAATCCATGGTCAATAACCCTCATTTTATGTAGAATTGTTCCTAATATTTGAGTTAAAAAAAAGCAGAAACTATGAATTATTTTGACTAATAGTTAAGATCAGAGGAATGAAAATGATCAATTGTATTTTCAAAAACCGTTGTATGGAATCCAATCCATTCTTTATGGTAATTTGGTTAAAAAGAAACCCATATTTGAGATATGGACACTTTTAGAGGTGTCACATTTGACCCGAGGACAACAGGAGGGTTACGTCACTGATTATGAGACATCTAGTGAAACATGTTTGCATATAGGTAGTGTTTTCATCTTTGATTTTATGAATCAATGGATCTATATATTTTAATGAGACTGCAGTTCTTGTGATCCCATAAATCCTGTTGTTTATTCAGTACATCAGTTAAAATATAATACAGATTTGGCACCATCCAAACTAGATTTGGACCTTTTTAACAAAAGACTCCTCACGCTCAGCTCCAAAGTAAAATTAAACCATTTCTCAGATTTTTTCTTTGTCTTTGGGAAACATTTAGGGAGCACCACAGGCCCCAGGCAATATTCTGTAAAGCAATGCACTATATTACTTCAATATCTCCTACAAGGGAAAAAAATGGTTCCTGGCTCTAAGTGTTAAGACAATGGGTGTTTTGTCTCTGCAGCTTCATTCCTGTAAACACCTAGGATGGACAAGGACACGACTGATAACACTGTTTAAAGGAATGAATGCCAGATGTGGGTGTCTGAGAAAAGAGAGGAGTGGAGGAAGATGAGGATGCTGGTGGGCGATGCTGGGCAAGGAAAACACTGAGGCCACTGTGACTCTACCAGTTTGTCTGAGAACAAAGATTTGACACAGAAAAAGGAAACTCTTAATCCCAGTGCATAGTGTCCGCTCTGTGAGATGTAGACTGCACATGTTATAATCACATAATCATGACTGGTTCAAATCAAAAGGAAACCAGACACTCTGCATTTGTATTGGCCAGCCACATAATTATCTGCAGAACGTGTTGGCTGGGTTCAGGTCTTCTTTCACATATACAGTGGTGCTCATAAGTTTACATGGCCATGCTTAAGTTGACTAAAAAAAGGAATAAAAAAATCATGTTTTGGAAATTTATCTTAATGCCTTAATAAAAAAATGAGGTAAAATCCAACCTTTAAGGACACTAACTTTCTTTGTGAATGAATAATGAATTGTAAATAAATAAATGTTCTTCCTTAAAATACAGGGGGTATAAGTATACACACCACTATGTTAAATTCCCACAGAGGCAGGCAGATTTGTATTAATAAAAGGCCAGTTATTTCATGGATCAGGATGCTATGCATCCTGAAAAAGCATCACCCCCCCCCCCCCCCCATATCATCACATACCCTTCCCCATACATGGAGATTGGCATGGTGTTATTTCAGTTAGACTAATCGCTGGTTGGTTTTGCATTGAGAGATGATTTTATGGAAAGTTCCCCATGCTAATCTCTATGTATGGTGAATGGTATGTAATGATGGTGAGCTTGGGGGGGGGCGTATTTTAATTCCAAAGGCCAAGGGAACTTTATCAGGATGCATAGTATCCTAATCCATGAAATAACTGGCCTTAAATAATAAAAATCTGCCTGCCTGTATGGGAATTTAACATAGGGGTGTGTTTACTTATACCCCCTGTATTTTAAGGAAGAACATTTGTTTATTTACAATTCATCATTCATTCACAACGAAAATTGGTGTCCTTTTTTTCAATGAAGGCATTAAGATAAATTTCCAGAACAAGATTTTTTTTATTCCTCTTTTTAGTCAACTTAAGCATGGGCATGTAAACCTATGAACAACACTGTACTGCATCCCTCACTGCGCATTGCTGTGTTTAATTTCCATGTGTGGTATAGCATCCTCTTTTTTGTCCAGTGCTCTGTTTTATTTCTTTTTGCATCTTATGTAGCTTGATATTTGTTGCAATAGACTAAACTTATCTTAAAATGATCCCATTGTACTCTGTATGACTAAATAGGAAAAGGCCTTGTTGGAAATAGCCACACATATTTTCACATGTGTGCTTTTTAAGTGTTACATTTCAGGCCTGGAACAAGAAAATCAAATGTGACATTCTAAAAAAGACGCCTGAGTCACAACCTTGATAATGGAGGACAAAGGTCTCTGTGTATTTCTGATCTCCTTTATCTGCAGAAATTGTGAAAACATTGTTGCATTCTTGCCATACTGCCTTATCGACCGAAAACTCAATGTTATGAAATCACTGGTCACTACATCCTCCAGGCCTGACAAACAGCGAACACCTGTAAAAACAATGCCTGAGCAGGTCTGTGAGGGTGCTGGTTCAAGTCACAGGGGTCAGTTTTGGGGTTACTTCAATGACAGGAAGAAAAGGGTCCATTAGGACTCCTCCACCTCCCATCCCAGATGGGAACATAATTACAGCCGCCTGTCGACCGCAGTCCCCACTGAATATAGGCTACGTAGTGTATGCACACACACACACACACACACACACACACACACACACTGTTATGGGATATTTTAGTCTAGACCGGAAGGTCATGTTGCGGATATTGCTAAAAATGACTGTATGATAGAGAAAGGAGTCCCAGGTGTTTGCGCCCATATCTGTCCTGTTCTCTATCCTGCTACAGAAGATGTTTCCGGGTTTCGTAGCAGGATACTGTTCCTCTTCATCGGATACACTCCTCACTTTCTACGTTCCTTTGAGATCTCTTCCACTGTACTCTGATATACGCGTGCTGTCTAACTAAGGTATCCTTGCTGCCAAGCAGCACATTTAAACAAATGCTCACAGACAATGTTTCTGTTTGAAACTTCTTTATTGTCCAGACTGTTGACAGAACTCTTCCACCACAACACACACACACCACACACAGTGTACTTTTCACATTTTAAAACCCACAATAGACTCATAATTTCATTATTTTTTCTGCTTACTATGCCCATCTCAGGACCCCTATGGAAATACTCTGCCATTGTTTTTTCGTTTACAAGCTGTGAAATGCGCCGTTTCAACAAGGTCTTCCATGTGATCCGGGGCGTCATGGAAGCTTTTTAATCCAACCTGGAACTGAAATGTCTTTTCTGAGACTTTGCACGATCACGCCAGGATAAATCCACAACTGAACAGTTATTAATTCATCATTTCATCTGAAAATGTATTGTTTTTCTGTCTCGACTTGAGTATGTGGACCAATCAGAGGTCGTCTTCCTGAGTTCCTGATCTTCTTCGCAGTGATTGGTCAATGCTACAAGCTAAGTCCAAAATGCAGTCTGTGCTGGGCTTGATTCAGGGTGAGAAGATTTTTTAGTGTGCTTTTACCACCGTCCCAGGGGATGTTTGGGTACAAGCTGTGAACATCCAGTGTGTCTAACAAAATGTTTGATTTAACTTCAAACTTTTTCACTGTGTCAATATAGTCTATAGAATCCCTTACATAGGATGGAAGGGGGACCAGTGCAGACTTAATAAAGTGGTCCACATGAGCGGTGATGATTTCCAACTCCTAATGCCACTTATACCTTTTACGGGGGTGTGAGGGACCAAGCAGTCAAGCAAGAAGAGTCCCAAGAGAAATTCAAAAGTAAGGGTTTTTATTTCCCAAAAATAGTCACAACAAAATGAAGATAAAGTTTTGGGTCCTTGAAAGTGTTCAAATAAACAGACTCTAAACACACGAGAGACAAAAAAAATAAGAGAAAAAAAATACAACTGACCTGCTAACAGAGAAACAAAGGGGACTTATATATTGGCTGATCAGACCACTTTCAAACACACAGGGGGAGACTGACTACAGAAACACAAATAATTCCAAACCTACCTAAACTTATTCCAAATAAAATGTACTTTTACTTATCTTAATTCTTCTTATCCCCCCCCCCCCCGGGACATATCAAGCAGTGGTAGTGTCCAATTAGGCCACTTTTCAAAGTTACCCTTTGAAATGATGGACAAGCTTAGCGTGCCCGATAATAACCTCTTAGTGGGGTCTGAAGACAGTTTTTTGTAAATAAGGTAATCACCTAATTGTCTTTCGATCTCATGAATACAATCCACAATGTTTTGCAACACAATAGCGCCGCCTTTATCAGCAGGATTTACCCCAACCTTATTGTCTTCACCCAGATCTACTCAAGCTTATCTTTCTTCTTTTGATAAGTTACTTCACACTTTGTAGCCTTGTATTGCTTTTTTTTCTTCTTTTTTTAATAAGCGATTCACATCAGTTTCCACCAAACGACAGTATGTATCATGGGAGGTATTGCGATAGGTAAGTGGAATGAAAGTTGATGTTTTTCTGAACTGGTTGTGGGACAATGGGGGCAAGGGCAGGGGCAGGGGCAAGGGCAGGCAAAGAGCTGACCCCAGACACAGAGAGGAGATAAGACCCCAAACATACAACAGTATATAGTTAATGTTACAAACATGGGGATAACATAAGCAGTAAATAGGAATGTATGCCACAATTCAGTTAATTTCTTATTTTTTTTGCATGTCCAGGTCCCATCTTCGATTGAATCTGTCTTCTTTTGGTTTTCTTTTTTAGTGAATATTAGTCCACTGAGAAATAAGATCACATTTAAATAATTTGAATGATCTTCACTGGTGATAGCCTACTGCACTGTAAGGAGTATGAAATTACATTGAGTTATTATTGAGAGTAGCCTGTAGCCTACTGTTGTGACATAAGAAGGGGCTGTCTTTTCATCATCTTCTTTTAGTGAAAGTATAAAATGTACTGTATGTTTGTGAAACTTTCAATCGTTTAACATATAGCCGAAAAATAAGTTCTTAAAATGTTTCAGTTAACATATGTATTTATTTATCTATATAATAACCCACATAGACTAGAGATCACAGCCTAGATACGGTGTAGGAACCTTTTTGAGCGGAACGTAGATTGTGTTTCCCGTTTTCAGGAGGTCGTCGTGACATTTGTCCGACACTGTTTTGCATCCGTGTGGAAAACCGTGTTGTTCTGGACGGGGATTTAACCCGTGAATTATCTTTCAGCTGTTAATTTTTAACAGTCAGTGGTCGAGATATTTCCCATTACCGACACCATCACATGGTTAGCTGCAGCTAAAGCTAAATGTGGCTGTAGAAATAAAACAATTTAACCGTTCTATAGCTAAGCTATGTATGTGGTTAACTTGACTAGTTAGCTAGCAACAACGCTAGCTAACGTGCTAGCTAGATAAGCAGCTACTTTTCCAAGAAGTCAAATGACCATGTTTGGACTTTTAACGCCCCAAAGTCGTTATTTTAAAGTATTCATCAAAGCGTGTCGACAAACAAGGCGAACTAGATGTTCATCAGTTAGTTCTGAGTTAAATATCCGCAGTTTTATTGTAGAGAACACAGAAGTAGTTGGAGAGCAGAGCCTGACCCCAGAAATCAAACTGAGACTGTTCACCCCAAACTGCAGATTTTGGAGAGAAAGACCAGAGCACTGGCCTTTCGATGACCCCTACTGGGCCATATACTGGCCAGGCGGACAGGCACTCTCAAGGTAATAATTAAGCCCCGAAATTGACAGTTTTATGACGAAACTGAAGTTGGCTTCCCATTCGCAGGTTCCGATTCGTCGGTCAAGGGGAATGTAAGAGAAGATAAAGCTGAAGTTGAACTACATTAGACCAGGTCCAGATCCAAAACCACTGTACCTGGACTTGTCAAATCTGGACTTAATTATCCTAGAGAGGCTAACAAGTCCTAAAATCACAGTTTCATATTTGTAAATGCCCTAGTTTATTTGTGAAAATGCAATAAAGGGAGATGGTACTCTTTTTTTCTTATGTAGACCAGGTCCAGATCCAAAACCACTGTACCTGGACTTGTCAAATCTGGACTTAATTATTATAGAGAGGCTAACAAGTCCTAACACAGTTTTATATTTGTAAAAGCCCTATTTTATTTGTAAAAATGCAATAAAGGGAGATGTTACTCTTTTTTTTTATGTAGACCACATTAGACCAGGTCCAGATCCAAAAACACTGTACCTGGACTTGTCAAATCTGGACTCAATTATCCTAAAAAAGGCTAACAAGTCCTAAAATCACAGTTTCATATTTGTAAAAGCCCTATTTTATTTGTAAAAATGCAATAAAGGGAGATGTTACTCTTATTTTCTTATGTAGACCACATTAGACCAGGTCCAGATCCAAAACCACTGTACCTGGACTTGTCAAATCTGGACTTAATTATTATAGAGAGGCTAACAAGTCCTAAAAACACAGTTTCATATTTGTAAAAGCCCTAGTTTATTTTCTGAAAATGCAATAAAGGGAGATGTTACTCTTTTTTTCTTATGTAGACCAGGTCCAGATCCAAAACCACTGGACCTGGACTTGTCAAATCTGGACTCAATTATCCTAGAGAAGCTAACAAGTCCTAAAATCCCAGTTTCATATTTGTAAACGCCCTATTTTACTTGTGAAAATGCAATAAAAGGGAGATGTTACTCTTTTTTTCTTATGTAGACCACATTAGACCAGGTCCAGATCCAAAACCACTGTACCTGGACTTGTCAAATCTGGACTCAATTATCCTAGAGAGGCTAACAAGTCCTAAAAACACAGTTTCGTATTTGTAAAAGCCCTATTTTATATGTGAAAATGCAATAAAGGGAGATGTTACTCCTTTTTTTCTTATGTAGACCAGGTCCAGATCCAAAACCACTGTACCTGGACTTGTCAAATCTGGACTTAATTATCCTAGAGAGGCTAACAAGTCTTAAAATCACAGTTTCGTATTTGTAAACGCCCTATTTTATTTGTGAAAATGCAATAAACGGAGATGGTACTCTTTTTTTCTTATGTAGACCACATTAGACCAGGTCCAGATCCATAACCACTGTACCTAGACTTGTCAAATCTGGACTTAATTATCATAGAGAGGCTAACAAGTCCTAACACAGTTTCATATTTGTAAAAGCCCTAGTTTATTTGTGAAAATGCAATAAAGGGAGATGGTACTCTTTTTTTTCTTATGTAGACCAGGTCCAGATCCAAAACCACTGTACCTGGACTTGTCAAATCTGGACTCAATTATCCTAGAGAAGCTAACAAGTCCTAAAATCCCAGTTTCATATTTGTAAACGCTCTATTTTATTTGTAAAAATGCAATAAAGGGAGATGTTACTCTTATTTTCTTATGTAGAACCAATTAGACCAGGTCCAGACCCAAAACCCCACTGTACCGGGACTTTCAATCTGGACTTAATTATCATAGGAGGTTTAACAAGCCCCTAAAACACAGTTTCATATTTGTAAAACCCCTAGTTTATTTTCTGAAAATGCAATAAAGGGAGATGTTACTCTTTTTTTCTTATTAGACCAGGTCCAGATCCAAAACCACTGTACCTGGACTTGGTAAAATCTGGACCAATTACCTAGAGAGGCTAACAAGTCTTAAATCACAGTTTCATATTTGTAAACCCCTTTTTATTTGTAAAAATGCAATAAAGGGAGATGTACCCCTTTTTTTTCTTATGTAGACCACATTAGCCCCAGTTCCAATCCAAAAACCAACCCTGTACCTGACTTGTCAAATCTGGACTTAATTATTATGAGAGGCTAACAAGTCAAAACACAGTTTCATATTTGTAAAAGCCCTATTTTATTTGTGAAAATGCAAAAAAGGGGAGATGTTCTCTTCTTTCTATTAACCAGTCCAATCCAAAACCACTGTACCTGGACTGTAAAATCTAGACTAAATTATCTAGAGAAGCTAACAAGTCTAAAATCCCCTTTTTCATATTTGTAAACGCCCTATTTTATTTGTGAAAATGCAATAAAGGGGATGTTACTTTTTTTTTTCTTATGTAGACCACATTAGACCAGGTCCAGATCCAAAACCACTGTACCTGGACTTGTCAAATCTGGACTCAATTATCCTAGAGAGGCTAACAAGTCCTAAAAACACAGTTTCATATTTGTAAAAGCCCTATTTTATTTGTAAAAATGCAATAAAGGGAGATGTTACTCTTATTTTCTTATGTAGACCACATTAGACCAGGTCCAGATCCAAAACCACTGTACCTGGACTTGTCAAATCTGTACTTAATTATTATAGAGAGGCTAACAAGTCCTAAAAACACAGTTTCATATTTGTAAAAGTCCTATTTTATATGTGAAAATGCAATAAAAGGAGATGTAATTTCCATGTAAGTCAAGCGGATACAATAGTCATAGCATGGTGACCTTTTTATATTATGTAATAGAGATTTTTACATTTCAAGCAGTAATATAACTTTAGCTGTTTTGGGGGGGGGAACTTCCATTCAACAATATCTTCTATCTATCTACACCCCAGGTTGCATCTCTGACATGAAGGCCTATTAGGCTGGAGGTTGACCAGGGCCAGATGGAGGAAAGGGGAGAAAACAACACTGACTTTTTGTGAGGGAGAAGGATTTGGAGGGTAAATTTAAAAACATTGGCAGATCTATAAATACATTTTGATTGATTTCCAAATGATAAAAATGACATTTTCTAGTTTTGAAGTGCGAAGGCTATAAGAAACTGGAGAGACGTGGTCTTCTACGATGAATGTCAAAGACCATGCTGTAAATGCAATAAAATGAAATAATTCCCCTGCTATAAAAGCATTACTAATATGAAACTGTGTTTTTAAGACTATGTACCCTCTCTGGGATCATTTAGTCCAGATTTGACCAGTCTAGGTATAGTGGTTTTGAAACTGGACCTAGTCCAATGTGGTCTATAAATGAAGAAAACAGTCAAATCTGCCTTTGTTGCATTTTCACAAATATAATAAAGCTTTTACAAATATGATTTTTTTTTTTTAAGACTCTTTAGCTTCTCTTGGATAATTGAGTCCAGATTTGAGAAGTCCAGGTACAGTGGTTTTGGATCTGGACCTGGTCTAATGTGGTCTACATAAGAAAAACAGTACCATTTCCCTTTATTGTATTTTCACAAATAGAACATGGCTTTTAGAAATATGAAACAGTGTCTTTAAGACTCTTTAGCCTCTCTAGGATAATTGAGTCCAGATTTGACAAGTCCAGGTACAGTGGTTTTGGATCTGGACCTGGTCTAATGTGGTCTACATAAGAAAAAACTGTACCATTTCCCTTTATTGTATTTTCACAAATAGAACATGGCTTTTACAAATATGAAACAGTGTCTTTAAGACTCTTTAACCTCTCTAGGATAATTGAGTCCAGATTTGACAAGTCCAAGTGTAGTGGTTTTGGATCTAATGGGGTTAACTTCAGCTTTAAGTTTCCCTTAAAGCTCCCCTTAATTGCCAAATCGGAAGCTGCGAATCGGATGCCAGCTTCAGCGCTGTAGTTTTACGTGTGTAGTGACCGATGTGTGGTCTCATCCGGTGCCACCTCTGTGCCGTGCAGGTATCTCCTTGATAACCCGGCAGTGTGTCGGGGTAAGACGGTTCTAGATCTGGGGAGCGGCTGTGGAGCCTCGGCCATCGCTGCAAAACTATGTGGTGCCGCTCATGTAGTTGCCAATGACATTGACACTGGTATGCATCAATATTTATTCATACTATTCATGTGCTGTTATTCCTTCTAGTAGCCTGTATGTACCTTGTGGTGGGAAAAAGAAAAAAAACACGTGAATCAGCCATCTGTGGTCCGTTTCAGAAAGCAGGTGTAGTGAAAACCGAGTTTGTTAACCTTGAGATGAGGGAAACTCTGGGTTTTCCGTTTCAGAAAGGGAGGTTATTTAAACATGAGATCGAGGGGGGTAACTCCAGCCCAGTTCAGAAAGAGGAGAAAAATCATGGAGAACAAATCTTTTGGGTTCAGGTCTGAGGTAACCCTCGACCCATTTGTTATTCCACCTGGAGGAAAGTATCCCATATTTTGTTTTGGTCTTGCGATTCATTTTTTTGCCATTTTTTTTGCAACATGATCTTGTTGACTCATTCTGAAAAGGAACCTTCCCAAACCCATGTATTTCCCCCTGTTTAGTCTTCCCCTCAAGGATCTGATAGGCATAACTGCAATGCTACCGAAGGTTATTTCAGACATTGTTACAAAAACAAATCTTCTATCTTCTCTGTGTTTTGCCAGCATTCTTCTCCACATGTTTGGCTTTGGACTTTTGTTTATGTCTTTTGCGCGTTATGCTGCCATTTGCATGCCGTGTATTATCTCTTTCTATTCAATTCAATTCAATTTTATTTATAGTGTCAATTCATAACAAGAGTTATCTCTTGATTGGATTATTGTTCTCTTTACAGACAAGGCTTCCCATGTGCAATTCTCTGATGAATGAATGTATTCTGTGATAACCCATCTCTACTGAAGCTCACATGGGAAAACAACAGTCCATAATATCCTAAGATTATTTAACACCGCTGTAATGCAAGCTGTAAGGGTGTTTATTCAGGAATTGTCCTATGTGAAGACAGTGATCATTATTTGTTACACGGAGGTCGAAAGCAAAGACGAAAGCTCTCATTACGCAGTCGCTCTAACCGAAAATGACCATTTTCACGGCTTGACAAAAAATGGTGGATGGAGAACAGATGTTTATGACGCCATCTTTACGGGGGAAATGAGGTTTTTCAGTTGAGCTGAATAGCCAATAATAATCAGTTTTCAATTCAAATGAACAACCAATGAATATCTTTTCATTATGTGATACTTTTTTTTTTTAAATTCAATGTTTCTTTTTAATATGCCAACCAAAGATTTCATTTGTTGTGATTGTTTTACTCGTATTAATTAACTTTTCTATCGACGACACCTGTCTTGAAGAAGCTTCTCCCTTTGACAGAGGACTGGGATGCAGAGGCCTCTTCCTCTGTCAAAGGGAGAAACTGCTTCACCAGAGATGTGTTGGATAGAAAAGTTAATTCATAATGTTCCAAAGAAACAAATTTAGGACAGGATGCAAACTATTATAAGCATTCTCTACGCCGAGGAGAATATAATATCATTTTAAAAGCTATATTAATGCAAA
The DNA here is from genome assembly GCF_008692095.1 of Etheostoma spectabile. Classification (NCBI taxonomy): domain Eukaryota; kingdom Metazoa; phylum Chordata; class Actinopteri; order Perciformes; family Percidae; genus Etheostoma; species Etheostoma spectabile. Next base: position 36,269,648 of record NC_045740.1, on the reverse strand, counting down.
AATGTCACAAGCGCCGTAAAAACAAGTCAATGTTTTAATATTTAATACAATTACCTTGCCCTTGTTTGAGTCATTGTCATAGTGGGCCACTTCTAAAGCACTAAATATAGTTAGGAAGTGCATTTGTAGATCACTTAAAATTGTACTTAGTCATACTAAATGAACATACTTTATAGTAATAATCATAACAGTATGTACAAAATGTACTTAAACACAACTATAAGGCGATCTGCAATGCCTTTTTAAGTGTATTTTAATCAGAATGGAGATACAATGCAATTGTACTGTAAAGGTGCTTAATTTCTCATGAATCTTGATTTTTGTTAGTGTATCTTTGTGCATGTGAAGTTTGAAAAAAGTTGTTCCATTTTAGCATATTATTTACACTTGAAGCGTAGTCAAATATACGTTAAGTTAACTTCATAAATAATTGAATACACTCAACTAAAAGTACAAAATGAAGAAAAGGTACTTTATTAAAAGTATATTTTTAATAGATTTCTCTTCCACCTAGGTTCGTAGGTCTGTCTTGAGTGACCTTGCAAGGAGCACAGAATGCATCCCTGAGGGCGGAGCGCAGAATGTGATCGCATGAACCAAATCACTAACTCGACTCCCAGCTCCTTTAAAAAGAACACACTCCAGTCATTTTCGGTACAAACACTGAAATGCTTTAAACTGACTCTGCATGCACAAGTAAAATAAGCTTAAATAACTCCAGTGATTTGGCCCATTCTTTGATAAATAATTATATTATTGCTCTCTCTTTTAGCTAACTCAGATATAAGTCACTAAATCACTAGTATAATTCTAAGCTACTACTGTTGGACCATTAACAACAAACTGACATGAATCATGTTTATTGTCAATTAGTTCAGATGCAGTATATTCTAGGGGTAAGTGGAGACATATGGAGACATTGCTCTAGCTACCCCTGGGAAAAAATATTTTCGTTGATTTTTCATGGTTTGGGGGTGGCGCTAGCTCAGCCTGTAGGGAGTTGGGTTGGGAACCGGAGGGTCGAGGGTTCAAGTCCCCGTACAGACCAGAAGCATGGCGTGTGGATCGGTAGCTGGAGAGATGTCACTTTACCTCGTGGGCAGTGCCAGGTGCCCTTGTGCAAAGCACCGTCACCCCCAAATGTTACGACTGAGATAAGAATAAGTAACTCGGCCTGTCGTGGATTGGCTTCGAATGATGACCAAAAACACTTGAGACCATTTACTGTTCAATATGTTACCGTTTTACAAACAACAGCGTCTCACGTTCATCTCCGTAAGCTAGCAAGAGTACACAACAGAAAACTTCAGTGTAGGCTGCTTCAAAATAAAAGCACTTCCTATGATGATTCGCTGTACAACTAAATTCCTGTTAAACAAGTAAGGTTATGTACCTTTTCACATATCAGCTGTAATACATGTACTGTAAATAATGTAAATAGTGAGTTTTAATCACACTATAATTGACAATTTCCTATAGACTAAGCACTTATTCAAGTGCTTTACAAACATTTTATAACAATGCCGCACTAAACTGTATGGTAGTTTTAATTGAGTAATTTAATTTTTCTTCTACTTGTCTATTGTATGTTTTACTTGTCTTTTTTTTACAGCTTTGGTTACTTTGCATATTCATATATATTGAACAAAACATTAGGAATAATCTATGACTCTATTGATCCGGTGGTGAAATTCACATGCTAGCTGCCAAGTCAAATTTCGGCTGTTATTTTGGTAAAAGTAACTCAAAAGTAGTGTAAAACATTACAATTTAGAGAAAGTAATATTGTAATATAATGTATTACTCTCAAATGACAGTAACTAATAATCTATAATGTATTACATTTTGGAAGTAACTTGTCCAACACTGGTCTCCACATTATGTATTGAGTGACCACGTTAATCATAAATCTCTTTTGAAAAGAGATTACTCCAGCAAATGGTGTTGAAATATTTCCATGATTTAGATGTGTTATTCTCAGTAACAAATCTATAAATATACAGTATATCTTATACATCTATCTTATATATAATATAAATCTATATATATATATATATATATATATATATATACATATATATATATATTTGTATTCCCTGTATTCTCCGTATCAAGAAATCTATAAACATATATCTTATATATCTTATATTCTTGTATGTAAATGTATATATGCGCATATATATATATATATATATATATATATATACACACACACACACAATGTGTAGACTCACACACAGAGGGTTAGCTTAAGCTTTGATTACCTCATAGTTCAGGAATGTGAGGGTAGGTTAGGAACTGTTTTCTGTACCAAATGGATGGATGGAACGGCAGGGGGGGGGGGCCGGCAAGGGGGGGTGCCGGCTCTTTGTGTATGTGTGTGTGTGTGTGTGTGTGTGTGTGTGTGTGTGTGTGAGAGAGAGAGAGCTGGAGAATCTGCCCAGACACAGGAGGGGGACGCCTTCAAGCAAGATGATAAAAGATAAGGAATGTGGGTGGACGGAGTTCTGATCTGACATAGACTTTGCTAATTTGAACTCTGTATACGGTTTGTTTACGGTTAGGGAAACTTAGCGTCAAGGCTCCTAGCCTAGAAATCTAGACGGTCAGTCTAGCAACTCTCTGTTGGCTTGCGAGCTTGGAGTTAAGCACTGAAGTCATTCTGAAAAAAAGGAGGATGTGTTCAGAGGATGTGGTCTGAGTGATCGGATGCCACTGCGTCTTTAATTCCTTTTGGGTGCATTCATACATATGATACATATGGCGTATAGTGTTGGAGCTAAATCCTGCTCCATTCTCAGGGTTCATTCAATTATTAGTCGAAATCTCAGATGTTGAAATGTGAATCCAATTATTACATAGGGTATCCTGAGACAAAGTTACCTGGATCAAGCTGTCGCAGCTCTCCCCTTCCTTTGTCTGACTCTCTGGCTCTTGGACCCCCAGTATTATCTCACAAAAGGGTGAGGTCTTTAGACCACAGTGATCTGTGTGTGTGTGCCTATTCGTTTTCTTTTCAGTTGGAATGTGACTGAAGGTTTATGACTCTCAGTCCAGGAAAAGATCAGTGGGGGTAAAAGGCTGAAACCAGACTCAGGGAGCATCCCTAACAATCAATTCTACTTCTGACACATTTAGGAGAGCTGGATTATAACAAAATGTAGCAGAACATCTTATATTATAAAACAGGAGTATTGCAAAACAACTTAATATAACAAACAACAAACTATATACTTATAACAACAAACTTAATGCATGACCAACATGTCTTCATTTATGTCGAAATAAGGCTTTTACCTTTTACCTTAAATGTATAATGCTAATCACACACAATATTTAAGCACATATAACATTTTAAATCCCAACAACAGCCTATGCAATAGAAGGTAAAATACTAAAAAGACTTCTTTTTTTTTTAATAGTTGCAGCGGTTGCGACCCACATGAACTGTGAGTTGAACGGCTTGGAGCCAGCTGTGTGTCTGTCCAACAACATGATTGGTTCACAACCCGGGGCCTTCGACCTGATCCTCCTCGGAGACATGTTCTACGAAGAGGCCCTCGCCACCAGCCTCCACAGCTGGCTGGACCGCTGCATCAGAACCCGAGGCACCAAAGTCCTGATTGGAGATCCGGGAAGAGCTCAGTTCGAGGAACACGGCATCCGCCGACTCCTGCGTCAGCTGGCTCAGTTTGAGCTGCCTGCGTGTGTCAGAGAGGAGAACTACGGTCTGACCTGCAGCAGGGTTTGGTGCTACCGTCCTGAGCTCTGAGGACCGGAGCGGATCCTCTGGGCTTTCTAGTTTCAATGTAATAAATATGAACTCACCTGCTGTGAGATATGTTATTGATTGCTTTGTTATCTTCTTCACTCAGGGTCACTCAGTTCAATTGTCACTGGTTGCCTTACAACAAACTATCTCCCAATGTGTTTTTAAAACCCAGGATGCATGTAAATATATGTGGATGTTTCATGTCCTGTACTGTTGCTATGTATAATAATACATTTTACATACAGAATTAATAAGCATTTATTTGTCTTTATCTTTCTGCGTGTTGAAGTACAGTGTAGAAAATCCCCATTTGTTTTGCATAGCAAAGCATAGGAACTACAGATCAATATGGACCCCCCCCCCCCCCCCAAAATTATGTTCAATAAAAAGTGGATGAATATGTAATTATGAAACGATATAATTGTAATTGAATCTGTGTTTTTACTTTCAAATATTGAGTTTGGGCTCACTTTGAGTTTGGGTCCACTCCCATCTGGATAAGGGGAATGGCACAGTGAGGGTCCTCTTCTTGGACTTCTCCAGTGCCTTTAATACCATCCGCCCCCCTATACTCCAGGACAAATTGATCAGGATGGGAGTGGACCCCTATCTGGTGGACTGGATCAGAGACTACCTCACCGACAGGCCACAGTACGTAAGGCTAAAGGACATCATGTCTGACACTGTGGTCAGCAGCACTGGAGCCCCCCAGGGCACAGTGCTGGCCCCTCTTCTCTTCACCCTGTACACCTCGGACTTCTGCTACAACTCGGAGCTGTGTCACATACAGAAGTACGCAGATGACACAGCCATCGTTGGGTGTATCAGCGGTGACAGGGAGGAGGAGTATCGGAGTCTGGTGGGGACTTTGCTCTCTGGTGTCGCACTAACTGCCTACAGCTCAACACCTCTAAGACAAGGAGCTGGTCATTGACTTTGGGAGGTCCAGACCAAGACCACGACCGGTCCTGCTAGAGGGAGTTGAGGTGGAGGCAGTTCAGTCGTACAAATACCTCGGGCTGTGGCTGGACAGCAAACTGGACTGGACAACCACACAGCACCACCTGTACAGGAAGACACGGAGCCGGCTGTACTCCTGAGGAGGCTGCGCTCCTTTAACATCTGCAGCAAACTGCTGTGGATGTTCTACCAGTCTGTGGTCAACAGTGTCCTCTTCTACACTGTGGTGTGCTGGGGGGGCAGCATATCAAAGAAGGCACCCACAGGCTGGATAAACTGATCAGGCGGCCGGCTCTGTGGTCGCATGAAGCTGGACTCACTGGTGACGGTGGCAGAGAGGAGACATTGGACAAACTGCTGGACATTACTGACAATGCCAGCCACCCCCTGCACACCGTCATCAGCACCCAGAGGAGCCGGTTCAGTGGAAGGCTGCTCCTCCCCAAGTGCCGGACCAACAGACTCAAGGACTCCTTTGTCCCTCATGCCATCCGACTATACAACTCCTCACTAGGGGGGAGCAGGAAATAGGCAGAGAGGACAATACATACATACATACATATATACATACATACATACATACATATATACATACATACATACATACATACATACATACACACATACATACATACATACAACATGCACACCTGGACTTAAATTCACACCTGGTCAATTTATTTATAATAATTTTTAACACTGGACTAAACACTGACACTTTAATAATAATTTATGGTCTTTTCTTTGTTTATTTGACAAATGTTCTTATAGTTGTTATAATTTTTATTGGTATTTTGTTGATTTTGTTGTCTTTATACTGTCTTTTTATCTATTTTTTATTTCTTTGTTCTTGCTAAAAACTGCTGCTGGAACTTTCAATTTCCTGCGGGAGTCATCCCAAAGGATCAATAAAGGGAAGTCTAAGTCTAAGTCTAAGTGTGACCTGATTTTTTTGGTTAAATAATTAACAGCTTGCTTTCTTCTGTTTTTAACACACATATTGGCTCTTGTTTCATAATAAACGGGTCATGCAGCATTCCTTATTATGCAACATATGATCTCGTGACCTTATCCATCACTACCCATCTCCGTAGTCCTCTTCAAGAGACAGCAGTGATGTAGTGACAAGTACCTCAATGGGGACATCAACATGTTTAGTGAGTACACATCTTAAAGAGAAACCAGTCATTTTTAAAGATAATTATGCTTGTGGTCCCACTGTGCAGTGATATAAAGTGTCGTTACTTTTTCATAACTTTCCACAAGCAAAACTGTCATTCCTGGTCTATTGACGTTGTTTTTTCATCTCAGAAGAAGTCTGGTTTTAGTACAGCTGGGGGTAGTTTAAATAAGAACTATAATGGAATTAAGATGGATTTTAAAATATCCATTCTGGGGGAGCCGGTGTAAACTGAATAAATCCATCTGTCAGCTGGAAAAGAAGTATTAGTATTCAAGTCTGCTAGTTGGCAGATACTTCCTGTTAGAGCTGCATTGAGATATTTGAGATTATTCAGATTTAAAGTTGAGATTGGCAGGTTTAACTTCCCCTTCTGTATCTAGTATCACAGCTGGGGTTTTCTCATCTCAAAGGAGAGTAGAGGGGGAGGGGGGTGCAGAAAGATTTAGGTTCAGGCCGGATGTTCAAATTTTACTTACTCTTCTTTGCGTTACTCAACTGCCTATATACTGTATATACTTACATACTATATATTAGCTAACTACGGTGGCTGAGACGGTTCAACACAAATACAAAAGCTACAACACAAACACAAAAGGCACAATAGTAACACAAAAGCCACAACACAAACACAAAAGGCACAATAGTAACACAAAAGCTACAACACAAACACAAAAGGCACAATAGTTACACAAAAGCTACAACACAAACACAAAAGCTACAACACAAACAAAAGCTACAACACAAACCCAAAGCTAAAACACAAAAGCTACAACACAAACACAAAAGCTACAACGCTAACACAAAAGCTACAACACAAACCCAAAGCTTAAACACAAAAGCTACAACACAAACACAAAAGCTACAACACAAACCCAAAGCTAAAACACAAAAGCTACAACACAAACACAAAAGCTACAACACAAACCCAAAGCTAAAACACAAAAGCTACAACACAAACCCAAAAGCTACAACACAAAAGCTACAACGCTAACACAAAAGCTACAACACAAACCCAAAGCTAAAACACAAAAGCGACAACACAAACACAAAAGCCATAACACATACACAAAGGCTACAACACAAACACAAAAGCTACATTGCTAACACAATAGCCACAACACAAATACATAAGCAACAACGGAAGTGATTGTGTTGTTGACAAATAGTGTTGTAGCTTTTGGGTTTGTGTGGTAGCTTTTGCATTTGTGTGGTAGCTTTTGCATTTGTGTGGTAGAATTTGGATTTGTGTGGTAGCGTTTGTGTTTGTGTTGTGACATTGTTATCAAATGCATTTCCTGATGACACAATTCCCTAGTTCCACATTAAACCTCAACATGTAAAACATACTTTTTTGATGGCTCGTTAAACATAAATGAATTAGTTTTCAGTGTGTTTCAGTGTGTTATCTAGTCTCCTTTGTGTCTTTAATAGAAATCATAATTAAGGGGGCCATCGGCCCTAAAAAGAGTCTTAATTTAATAAAGTGACTCAGACAGGTTCTCCACAACAATTCATAACTCAAAAATAACACTGGATCCAAACTGGAGTTCAATTCAGAACACTAAATCACACTGGAAACATCTGGGTGTGTTACTATGATGTATATGTATGTGTCATGACAGATTATATTAGACAATTATTTTTGCCCCTAAGTGGGGTGCCTTTCACCTTAGGTGGGTTTGGGGGCAGCGGCAGTGAACTGGGATGTGCTTTTATGAGAGGTTTAAGTTTTTTTTTAATTGGAATTGCAAAATGTGCCAATATACAGTGGTGTGAAAAAGTGTTTGCCCCCTTCCTCATTTCCTGTTCCTTTGCATGTTTGTCACACTTAAGTGTTTCGGAACATCAAACCAATTTAAACAATAGTCAAGGACAACACAAGTAAACAAAAAATGCAATTTGTAAATGAAGGTGTTTATTATTAAAGGTGAAAAAAAATCCAAACCATCATGGCCCTGTGTGAAAAAGTGATTGCCCTATAACTGTGGTTGTCCACACCTGGGGCGGCTGTGGCTCAGTGGTAGAGCGGTTGCCACCCAATCGGAAGGTTGGTGGTTCGATCCCCGCCCCTGCAGTCATTGTCGAAGTGTCCTTGGGCAAGACACTGAGACCCGAGTTGCCCCTGGTGCTGCGCATCGGAGTGTGAATGTGTATGAATGTTTATCTGATGAGCAGGTGGCACCTTGTACGGCAGCCCCATCCACAGTGTATGAATGTGTGTGAATGATGAATGTTTCCTGTAGATGTAAAAGCCCTTGAGCAGTTGTTAAGACTAGAAAAGTGCTATATAAATACAGCACATTTACCTGAGTTCAATTTCTCCAGCCACACCCAGGCCTGATTATTACCACACCTGTTCACAATCAAGGCATCACTTAAATAGGAGCTGCTTGACACAGTAAGGTCCACCAGAAGATCCTTAAAAGCTACACATCATGCCGAGACCCAAAGAAATTCAGGAACAATTGAGAAAGAAAGTAATTGAGATCTATCAGTCTGGAAAGGGTTATAAAGCCATTTCCAAAGCTTTGGGAATCCAGCAAACCACAGTGAGAGCCATTATCCACAAATGGCGAAGACATGGAACAGTGGTGAACCTTCCCAGGAGTGGCCGGCCGCCCAAAATTTCCCCAAGAGCGCAGCGACGACTCATCCAAGAGGTCACAAAAGACCCCACAACAACGTCCAAAGAACTGCAGGCCTCACTTGCCTCAGTTAAGGTCAGCGTTCATGCCTCCACCATCAGGAAAAGACTGGGCAAAAATGGCCTGCATGGCAGAGTTCCAAGGAGAAAACCACTGCTGAGCAAAAAGAACATCAAAGCTCGTCTCAATTTCTCCACAACACATCTTGGTGATCCCCAAGACTTTTGGGACAACATTCCGTGGACCGATGAGAAAAAAGTGTAACTCTTTGGAAGGTGTGTGTCCAAGTATATCTGGCGTAGAAGGAACACTGCATTTCATAAAAAGAACATTATACCAACAGTAAAATATGGTGATGGTAGTGTGATGGTCTGGGGCTGTTTTGCTGCTTCAGGACCTGGAAGACTTGCCGTGATAAAAGGAACTATGAATTCTGCTGTCTACCAAGAGATCCTGAAGGAGAATGTCCGACCATCTGTTCGTGTACTCAAGCTGAAACGAACTTGGGTTCTGCAGCAGGACAATGATCCTAAACACACCAGCAAGTCCACCATCGAATGGCTGAAGAAAAACAGAATGAAGACTTTGGAGTGGCCTAGCCAAAGTCCTGACCTGAATCCTATTGCGATGTTGTGGTATGACCTTAAAAAGGCCGTTCATGCTCGAAAACCCTCTAATGTAACTGAATTAGGACAATTCTGCAAAGATGAGTGGGCCAAAATTCCTCCAGGATGCTGTAAAAGCCTCACTGCACGTTATCGCAAACGCTTGGTTGCAGTTGTTGCTGCTAAGGGTGGCCCAACCAGTTATTAGGTTTAGGGGGCAATCCCTTTTTCACACAGGGCCATGATGGTTTGGATTTTTTTTCACCTTTAATAATAAACACCTTC